>NW_028301600.1:26666666-26969696 GCF_987345545.1 Pholcus phalangioides
AATTCAATTATCCAGGGTTAGTGGCTGCTAAGGCTTTTGCCCTATGCTTTGCACTTTTTTAAGGACGTCACTTGCGGAGTAAATAAAAAGGTGGCGAAAACTATTTCGGAAAACACAAATTTTTCAAGGACTCTCACAGAATTTTTAAAAAAAAATTCTTTTTCAAGGCCTTGAAAATGAACTTTTTTTTTTCAAGGTTTTCAAGGACCGTACGAACCATGTTCTAATACAAACTTGATTATAACATCATCAAAGATTCCACAAACATTTTTCATTATAACCGAGATGTTGTTATAACCATGGTTGATGTTTCCAAGCCCTTTTTGACGAAAAATATATTCAGGGACAATCAAATACTGTGCATAAAGTTTTAATTTCCTTGTAATTAGGGTGTTCATATTTGATCGAGAAAAATATAGGAAATTAGGATGATTAATGCGTGAGAGATATCAATTCCCACCAAGCATCTTATATATAAATGTGAAAGTATTATGTATGTTTGTTCTTTATACAAATCTACAATTTTAAACCGATTGTCCTCAAATTTTGCACATATACCAAACAGGACCGGGATTGAACCATAGGCTACTTTAAAAGTTGAGTCAGAGCAGGACAAATGCCAAAAATAGGCAAAAAACTGTCAGGCAACAATGGTTCTTGGGCACCAACAGTCACTTTCAGAATGTTTACTTTGGTTGTCATGGTTCCCTAACAATGCGTTCAGTTGTTAGGGACAAGATTTGTCACTTCTTTAATGCTGCCAGTATAACAGTTTATTCCTTTATAATGGTTTGTCACTTTTTCAATCCTCCCATTAATTGAAGAAAACCTGGGAAGCACTGGGTATTTTTGCTAGTTGCTTATAAATAACCCTTGGCGAGTAATACAGCGCTACAGCAAGTTTGCTAAAATGTATTTCACAGAAAAAAATGAACTTGGAATTGTGTGTGATAAATATTCATAGTTATATTCATTATAACACAATTTATAAATTATACAAATTACCTGCATTTCTGGTTCTCGTAAAAATTAGAAATTAAAGCAAACTTTTGCAGAAAAAACTGGATGTTTCATAAGAAAAATGTGGGAATGGCAAAATAAAGAAATTTTACATATGGTGATCATGTCAATGAGCAAGTCAGAACATCAAACATGCAATAAATCTTTGTTTTCAATGTTAAGCATGAATAGAACAGAATAGCATTCCCTGGATGCGATCAGTCACTGAAATAGAAACAAAAAATTTGTTGTTATATACAAGGTGGTTGCTTTTCATCACCTTTATAAGCAAGGTTCATTAAAGTTGTTCTCTATGGGTAAGTTGGCAGTTTGAACTGCCAATTATTGACATTATAGCTAAGGTGTGGTTACAACCAAAGTTGTTATAACTACGTTTGATTGTACTTATTCTTTGTATTGTGATTTAACAGGTAATTTTTGCTGGTGTTTCTAAATTTTTACTTCAAAGAGAGAGATGACCCCCCAAGAGATTCCAACCCCTTTTTTCCAGAATATGCACAACTGCTATCCATTTTTGTAGGATAATTTATTACAAGTCTGAGTTGCATAGAAATGTATTTGTAGCATCCCTAGCAGTAAATGTGTCTTGTGGAAGTTACATGTTTAGTTGGTGCTGTCATCTATTTTCCAAATTGACAATAAATTTAATGCTGTGGTACTACCAATTTTTATAACATGGTTTTTCAAAGGAGAAGCAGGCTGAGATAGAATTACCACCACCAGACATAGGATGGCATGATGCACAATGGCCACATGCACAACAACTTAAAGACTAGTTCAGAGAGAATCAACTCTCTGGTTTTCACTTTAGTAAATGGCAAATTTTCCACAAAATTGAAGTTTAATAGAAAGAGGGACCTATTCCAAAGTGTTGAGAAAAAATCTAAACCATTACAGCATAGAAAATATACATGTAAAACACCTTGTAATACACTGAAGAGCCAAAAAAACTGGTTACCTGCCTACTATTGTCTAGGGTCCCCGCGAGCACGCAGAAGTGTCACAACACGACGTGGCATGGACTCGACTAATGTCTGAAGTAGTGCTGGGGGTAATTGACACCATGAATCCTGCAGGGCTGTCCATAAATCCGTAGGAGTAAGAGGGGGTGGAGATCTCTTCTAAAGTCAGAAGAGTGTTCCTGGAGCCACTTTGTAGCAATTCTGGACGTGTGGGGTGTCGATTTGTCCTGCTGTAATTGTCCAAGTCCGTCGGAATGCACAATGGACATGAATGGGTGCAGGTGATCAGACAGGATGCTTACGTACCTGTCACCTGTCAGAGTCGCATCTAGACGTATCAGGGGTCCCATATCACGCCAACTGCACACGCCCCATACCATCACAGAGCCTCCACCAGCTTGAACAGTCCCCTGTTGACATGTAGGGTCCATGGATTCATGAGGTTGTCTCCATACCCGTACACATCCATCAGGTCGAAGCAATTGGAACCGAGACTCGTCAGACCAGGCAACGTGGTTCCAGTCCTCAACAGTCCAATGTTGGTGTTGTTGGGCCCAGGCGAGGCGTAAAGCTTTGTGTCATGCAGTCATCAAGGATACACGAGTGGGCCTTCGGCTCTGAAAGCCCATATCGATGATGTTTCAGTGAATGGTTCACACGCTGACACTTGTTGATGGCCCAGCATTGAAATCTGCCACAATTTGCAGAAGGGTTGCACATCTGTCACGCTTAATGATTCTCGTCAGTCGTCGTTGGTCCCGTTCTTGCATGATCTTTTTCCGGCCGCAGCGATGTCGTAGATTTAATTTTTTACCGGATTCCCGATATTCACGGTACACTCGTGAAATGGCCGTACGTGAAAATCCAAATTTCATCGCTACCTCAGAGATGCTATGTCCCATCTCTCCAACTATGCCAGACACTTGTTGTTATATAGGCGTTGTCCGACCGCAGCGCCATACTCTGATTGGTTCCATATCTCTTTATTTGCATACGCATGCCTGGACCAGTTTTTTTGGCTCTTCAGTTTACATTCACCGAATGTTTACACTAGAAAGAAATGCACACATATTGGTATTAGAACGGTTTATAAGTAAAAACTATTAATCAGGAGTTTCCTCTAACAGCTTGGTATTACTCATGTTTCCTGATTTCTTTTCAGCAAAATTATTAAAAGCTCACAATTCAATTATAGTTTATTAGATTCGTGGTCTTTATTGATCATATAACAAAGTAGGAAAAAAGGCAAGATTTAGATAATTGAACTGATCATTAGAATGAATAAATTTGGCTTTACCAACATATTAAAGGAATTTGCTAGAGCTCTTTGAGGAGACTCTCCAGCACTCACAACCATAACGAGCAAAACGAGGAGCCTACTACAGTGGAACCTTATTTATACATTGCTCAGTTATACGACTTTCACTCTTATATTCCGCTCGGCTTCTGCCACAGTTGGTTCCTATACACATTCGATTGTTTTTTAAAAATTCATTTATTCGAGGTTTTCACTTCGACTTGAACTCTGAATCTGTTGAAAAAACTAATGATATCCATCAAATGTTCACAATTTTTGTTTACAGTGAAAACGCATTGCTGCAACAGTTCTTACATATTGTCACCGCAAAAGCCATAAATTTTAAGGTGATTGCTGACATATACGAAAATAGCCTGATCACCATTTAAAGTGCACACTTAAGTAGTTTGTTCATTGTTTGCTTCTGAGAGTACGCAGATGCTGTGAACCCCAAACAAACGGATTCCAATTGTTTTGATGGTCATATGTCCTTTCAGAATTTTTTCCCCCAAATGTTTTCATCGTTATCCCCAGAGAGTGATTAAGTATATTGTAAGCATTTGGAGAGGTCTGCTGATAAGAGACACATACGGTACACATACACAGTAAGTTCTTTTGATCATTTCCTGTAGAATTTTTGTTCGTCGTAGTGCTGGCTGTGTCAAATCTGCATTCGTAATGTTAAAATAACAAAAAGCACAATCTCTAAAAAAACTAAATTGTTGAAGATTGACAATTTTAAATTAATGATGAAAGTATATCTTGCAAAAAAACTGAATATCTCTGTATCAACATCGTTAAATGATTATAAAGCAGAGAAACAAAATCAAAGACCAAACACCAGGTTGCAAATAATCTACTGCCAAAAAATGAGAGTGCAAGGTGGGCAATTTTCCCAAGTTGAGAATATTTTTTTGTAAGTTTTTACCCAATGTCATGCCCCAAAGGTAATGTTCTGATAAATTTTATTTAAGTGATTTGAAATGTGATTTTTTTCCCCTCAAGTACGATTGAAATATTTTTTATAACAGAATTAGAGATGTCATTAAAACACATTGAATTTTAGAATATTTTATGTCTGCAGGGGTCTCTTTTTTTTAATCTCAGTTATTCGACTTACACATATATATGACGTTTTGACTCGACCTCTTGAACATTGTATAAACAAGGTTCCACTGCACTAGCATGTCTAAGATGTTTGTGGAGGTGGTGAAAGGAAAAAATTAAGATCAGAAACCTTACAGCCTTGATAGCAAATAGAGGTAAAACACTTGATGAACTTAAAACGTCCCACAACCCCATCAGGTCCACTGTCAATATTACGGACCATAGGGAGACCAAAAAGGAGTGGTCTTTGTTGAGACCTTGGAGAAAGGGGAGGCAAAGATGATTCAGGATTTTGCAAAATCCTCTATTGAGAACTATGAAGCAAATTCTTGGTAGAAGTAATTTGCAGAATGGATTCCAAGGTTATTGTGTATGGTGTGGACAAAGAGGTGGAAGGAGAGTTGCTGGAAGTGATCCACTGATGTCTGAGGGACGTAGGCTGCAAATAAAGGCAAAATCTGACACAAGATCATACTGATCCCAAGTCATTCAAAGAACTTATGTAAATTGCATGAGGTACAGCATATTTACAGTTAAAATTAATACTGTAAACTGTAATTTAAATGTTTACTAACAAATTCTAAAATTTAAATAAAGATGATAGTCAAGAGAACGAATTAATAGAGAGCAAGGGTGGGAGAAACGGAACATATGCAGTAATCTCACTTTAGTGATTGTACCACCACCTTTCCAAAGTACCTTGAACACTTCCCAATCATCTGGCCATTGTGAACACAAATGAGTAGGATTTTAATGACAAATTTGGTGCACAGAAGCACTTATTAAACTTAACTAATCAACTTTTGTATGAAGAATTGGAGAGATTTGCATCTTTTATTTGGAATATGATTGATGCTAATTACATCAATTTGGAACACAATTGGAAGACTTACTATCCCAATCTAAGTCCAATCTTCAGAAATTGCTGTATACCATATGGCAGTGGTTCTCAACATGGCCCCCTAGTGGTACTGGGATACTCCAAGGGGTCCACAGAAGAAAATGGAGAAAGGGGCCATGACAGGTGGTTTGGAGGGCTGCAGAGAGCTGAGAAATAAAACTTTTATATTAGTGACTATATACTTACAGAATCCAACAAAAAACCACCCATAAAACCAGGGCCGTCTCAGACTACCACAGCATCACTTTGCCTACAGCGCCCATGATGTTCAGACGGCCCTGAATAGAACTCGGACTAGCGGGGAGCTCAATAAATTCTAGGCCAGTGGTCTGAAGGCCAATGTTATTCGCAAAATTTTTGTTCTGTATAAATTCACTGAAAAAATCATTTCAATACGTATAAAGGATCTTGCTTCTAGATGAGGGTCGAAAACTCTAGGTAAGACGGGGAGCCACGAGAAAAAAATATGGTTCAAAGGGGGCCACAGGCAAAAAAAGATAAAGAAACAATGCCCTATGGGGTAGGTTGAGGCTATTTCAAGCTTATCAACATATTTCATTTTTAGTTGAGTGACAACTTTAATTCCCAACAAATAATCCAGCAATAAGCATAATTTATAAATATATAAAAATAAGCACACAGGCCAAAAATTTCATATATGAAGAAAAAATATTGACATCAAGAAATTGTTCATGTATATTATACATGACTGCTCTAAATATCAATGGCCTACTAATGAAACTCAATGAATTGGAATTAACTAGAAACCATGTTAAACAAGAGTTATACTTTATTCATACAAAATCAGACACAAAGATTATGTATCAACTATGCCAAAATAAATATATCATCACTAAATATCAACTATACATATATTATCAAGCAGTCCATTTCAGACATCTTGTATCTCTATGTGCATTCAAGCATTTTACGGAACAATAACGGCTGCCACATTGAATACAAGTATAACTGGACAGGAAGCCACACACAGAGCAGAAGTGACGATCAGGGAACTTTGACGGAGGTACACAATTAGCTAAATATGAACCACCTTTAGAATAAGGTGGAAGTGGTTCTTCAACAAGCATCGAAATTGTCTTTCGAGACCGTTGTTTGTACAATTCTTTTTTCCCTTTTGACTTCCGTTTCTTTTTATCCAAAGTCTCTTCAAATTTAGGCACCTTTTTATGCATAGTCAGATCAGCATGAGGGTCTTCCTGAAAATTATCTTGCTCCAGTGCCTCTAAAGCCTTCCTCTTTCGTCTATTACGTACAGCTTCATCTAGAATCTTCTTTTGGTTCAATTCATGCACTCGTGCAGACTCTCTTTTCTCAGCCATAGATAATTCTTACCATGAAAAAAAATTACGGAGATGAGAATTCAAATGAAAAATGGGATTATCTATTGAAATTTATAGTTTTAAACATGTTACTTTTACATAGCTGCCAACTTTTGAAAACGAAAATTAGGGAGATTTTCGCGTGGACACGTATTTTATACTAAAACCACTACCTAATAAATACGAAAGGGATTTTCTCACATAAAATAAGGATTTTCCACACATAAAAGTTGAAGTGTAGGGAATAAAATCCCTACTTAAAAATTAAAGTCAAATAAAATAGGGATTTTACACACATGGAAGTTAAACCCTTAGGAATAAAATCCCTACACAAAAAACAAGTGAAATTGGAGGCAAAACTTCCACGGTGATCTAAAAAAAAATATAGTGTTCAATCATAAACGATGTGAACAAACATTCTGCGCAAATGACCCCAAAATTATCAGAAGATGAAGGAAAAAAGTGGCAAGTTTTGAAGAATACTGACTTTTTGTGACACTTACTTAATGTTTTTTTGATTTCACATGGGTGATGATGTCAGTCTTTCCACTATGACCGATGTTTATGTCCTTAACACAACTTGTACAAAAAGAAAAAGTTGGCGTTTTTCTGGAACATTTGATGAAAGGAAATTCATCGGGAAATAAGTATATTTAAAATTGATTTTTCTTTTTTTTTTTTTGCTCATCAGTATTCATGTTTTGTTATCGCACATATGCAACTTCAACAAAACCGGAAGTTTTGACCACATGCGCGTCACTATAATCTTCAATTATTATCCAGGCCTATTGGCTGCTAAGCTATTTTCCTGCACGATAAGACAAACAACTTTTCTTGTTACCACATCAGAGGGTTTGTAAAATTTCCTTAAAAAAAAAAAATTTCCCACTATTCCTCCCATTTACAACGTGTGACGTCATTTCGAAAGGGGAAAAAACTTTTTGCCTCACAAGAAATTACATTTTCAGAAGCAGGGATTGTGAAGTAGGAAATGTTTAGGGACAGTTAGTGATTTTTGTAAAAATTCGGGAGATTGAAGAACTTTTCGGGAGGTCGAGAAATGAAGCTAAAATTCGAAAGACTTTTGGCAGCTATGCTTTTAAAACCAACAGCTAATTAGATATATTTTTCATGCATTCTTTTTCAATCTGCATTTTTTTTTCCAATCAGGAAATTTAAATGGCAAAAGAAATAAAAACAATTCTTTTTGACAAACAAAAATAAAAGAAATGCCCATTTCTTCCCGCACCCATCAAAGGCTTCAGTAGATAGCGAATCCGATATCCAGTGGAACTTCAGTTAATGAGCATTTTACATAACAAGCAGAAATTTTAAATACATTTTGGCTCAATAACGAATGATGATTCACGGTACAAGTAAAATGTAGGATTGTGGATAATCTTCTCCTGCGCAGTCTCCAGTCAGATTGCCAGATGATAAAAATCTACGCAGTAGCCCAAACATGCCACTGCTAAATTGTGAACAATAAATCAGTCTCCCCTCGTGTATATTACTCTCCCGAAATTATCAAAGTTTTTCCAAGAAATAGGAGTATTTTCTAACAAAAGTCACAATTTCCATCATAAATGAAATGCTAGACAAGTGTTTACTAAATTTTAAATAGTAAATCCTCTTCCTCTCAAACCCAACCCCCAGGACCATTTCAGATAGATAATAAGCATTCATCGTTTTTCCAAGAAGTGAAAGAGTTCGCTTAACAAAAATGGGATCATAACGACTTAACTTTCCTCCCATCCAAAGAACAAAAACATGCTCTTGGCCAAAAGTTCTTTCCATTTTAGCAGGTGTTGTATCTACAAATAGACTAAATATGCCTTCCGTTTCCACGTTAGACAGTTTCCATCTTAAAGAAGTTTCCTATATGATTGAACAAACATTAATTATTCACAAGACTATACATTTGTTCTATTTAAGACTGGTTTCTGTCTCATATAGTGTCCGTCTTAGGCTGGGATTACACTGGAAAAGTTTGATAAAATTCTTTCATATATTTTTTTTACTTTAAAAATGCAGCCAATAAGACTATCGGTTGCATTTGCGTGAATATAGAGGTACGATTATTGGTTGCATTTTTCAAGTTGTAAAAAAGAAACTATCAAACTTTTATAGTGTAATCCTGGCCTTATAGACAGGTTTCGCTATATTTGATTCACGATTATGCCAGTGAATGATTGTGGAAGGGGGGGGGGACAATTTTTTTCAAAAGGGACCCACTTTCATTTTGCCAATAGCTTGGGTCCCCAGGGAAATTAGAGTACAGAGGCACCTATCTCGTCTGCAACCCAGCAAATCGCTTTTTTGTCTATAATACCAATGTGTTCCAGTCTATAGGCCTGGTCAAGTCAGCATAATTCTTCATCCGTCACCCAGGTGACTCATCGCTTTAGCCAAGTTTAGTTTATACGCTGCAAATGGTAAATTATCCCAAAAGGCGATACACAAGTTTTCTGAACCTGTGCCTTTGTAGAAACTCAAGCTGCCGTTCATCCTCATCAAAGTGCGCTCTTTCTAAATTGTGCAGAAAACACCATGTCATGATGGACGCTGTCACCACACTATCAATGTGTTGCGGTCACTTTATCAACATTTCTGTTGTATTTTCACATCAGGAATGATTCTGACAAGAGTAAGTTGGGTATCAAACTGGTGACACTTTTGAACATCTTACAGTGCAATATGTACTCATGTATAAATCAAATTTTTTTGTTGAAAAATGTTTTTTTATGAGGGGGGGGGGAAGAGACTCATACATGAGTATATATGGTACTTCATCTACCTGGGATACCACACCGTTGATGGTAAATGCACCGTTGAGTGCGGTGGATGCTAAACAAGATTTTCTGATCCACAGAAAATCTTGTTGGGTAGGATGCATAAAAATTTTGTTCACACATTCTACGGGACATGTTCTTTCCTAGTTCTAAGAAGAAAAAATAGAAAGAGAAACCTCCCTAATTTTTGTTCTTTTTACCATCAATCATGATCGCACAACCTTGAAAGAGTGGTTTTACTACTTTGTATACTACTGTATTGGTATACATGCGGGTTAATGAAAGATAAGATGAGGGACATCTCTCTATTCGCTTTCCTGAATGAGGGACCATATAATTGTCAAATTTTTACGTTTTCATTCCTCTGCAGATTTTCTCCCTTCTGGTCACATACCGGAAATTACAGTGCTTTCGCAGCTATCTGCTGGCATTCAAAGACAACATCTATATGGCGTAAATTCGCCTTGTTCCTACAATATTGTGAATACACATTTTTTTGTTTTTTTTTAAATCATAAAGGATTGGAATGCCCGTTGAAATTGTAAAACTTTCTTGAGATTGTGGAAAAAAACCGAATCTGTAAAGAATATCCGCAGTTTTGTCATCTAGCTGCTATGTGGTAGTCACCCTTTCTCATCTCGAAAATCACGGGTGTGTACACAGAATTGCTTTTGGAAGGGCACAATGATCTAATTCTTCACAGAAAGTTTGGGTCACTAACACTGGAAAACAATTTTAAATTAACAGATAGTATAAATGAAATTTTATTCCAATATTTTAATTCTCTACAAAAATATTTTCAATTTTTGATCCTCTGGGACCCTTATAACACACGCCCCTGAGAATTACTTATTGTTAGGACCACGAAAATAAGTTGTACTAACTGGAAAAAGTACTAAATGGGAGAAACGGGATCAACTGTATATTTGTTTCATCTATTACATGTGTGGAATTCTATACGTTAAATTCTCAGTGCTAATGAGCTTCTTTGCAAGCTTTTCCTACTAGTAGGCAATGAAAGTAAATGAACCTTTAGATAGAACACGTTTTTAGAAATGAATTATATTTGATTCTCTCTCTCTCACAGATACCTCCTTCTCTTACCCAGAACATGGCCCACCGCTCAGTCTCAACGAAGAAATATAAGCAGGTGATCAAAGACCTGGGGCATGCCGGAAGAAAATTCAGAGATACCAGTGAATTACGGGGGGAAGCATAATTTTTTTTCAAGATAAATTTTTTTTGAGAGGGACCCACTTCCACTCAAAACGGACCCAGATTTTTCAAATGAGGCCCAGGTAAATTAGAGTACAATGGGACATCTCCACCTACATGAGTGAATTCAGGGGCAAAATCATTATTTTACATTGTAAATAAAATCAGTAATTGCCTGACTATCGATAGCAGTGATAATAGAAAATTTTGTTGCACAATTTATACATCACCGTTCCAAACCCAGATAATTGTACACTTAGTCTAGAACGCTGTTGCCTTTTTTTTAATTTTTTGTCTTTGGCAATTTATCATAATCTTAATTTTCTCGCCAAAAGATTATAACGCTAAGCTGTTCAATATCTAATAAAGCTGTTATGTACCTTCCCTCAAACATTAACTGTGAAAAAGAACAAAAAAATTGAAAGTTGCTTATTTTACCCTACTTAGCATCATAAGAAATTTCAATCCTTTAAATCGACATATTTTGGCATCTACATATATTCATCAATACATTGACATTTTGTCCCACTGTTCTCATGAAATACAGGTTTTAAATTTCATACAAGCTTTTTTTTGTACTCAGTAAAAATTTCAACATTATTTTTGCAGGAAAGCTGCAATTTTTCATATTTGAAAAGACGTAAATATTTAAAAATTACTTTACCGGGAGTGACAAGGATTTTCTAGAAACTTCTATCTCTGAATAACGATTTTGCACATTTGCTCCCCAGCTTTTTACCGGGTTGAAGATCAACTCTAACAGTAGATGATGATGATGATGTTGTTTATTATGGTTCAGATTGGTTGATTGTATGACTAAATTGATGAAAAAATTTGTTTTGATCACAAAAATTTTGAAAACAATACATGTTGAAAAATATATATTTTCGCATAGACAAAATTTTGCATATTTTTTACAAAAGAGAACAAAACAATAAAAACAACAGCAGACTACATTTTGGTTCATTCTTTTTCTTCAATTATACAGAGCTTTATACCTGAGGGCCATCCCCTGTTTGAGAAAGAAAAAATACCAAACGCACAATAATGTCTTCTAGAACATTATACTTGCAGAAAGCGAACATATACATGGAGGAAAGAATAAAGAATAAGTTATTCTTTCCTCCATGGAACATATACAAGCAAAAGATTTTAGGTCCAAGACATTAAGCTCGATGGTCCAAGACCTTTAAAGATAAAATTCCTTATTCGAAATTTTTTATCGAGTTTTTTTTCTCCTCATCACATCGAGCTTATATTACTATGTTTCAGATGGTTTTTAAAACAAATTTGATGTTAAAAACGATTTTTATTAATAAAAATCAAAGCATACGTAAACTGAGAATTTTCTATTAGCAAAGTTTAGAGAGCTTCAAATAAAAGGAAATGAAACAATAAAAACGGCTATAGACGATAGTTTCGGATTCAAGGTCTTTGGAAATAAAGTTCCTTATTCGAAATTTATTGTCATGTTTTTACCCTATCAAAAGCAGACGTATTGTCGTAATCATAATTTTCTTAAGAGAAGCCGGCAAACGTTTATTTTCTTTCAATCCTTTATTGATAAATCTATTAATTGAAATTTATATATTCTATTCAATTAAGTTTTGCAGACGATACGAAAGTAAGTGATAATTTCTTGAAACCAAAAGTGTAATATATTCCATAATTTTTAACATTTTCTGTTGAATTTGTAATATGTTATAGGTAAAATATTTTAAGGAAACTGAAAATTTCCTATGGTTTTAAGTTTTATGAAGTAGATTTGTTTTACATTTCAAATTTGTTATGGAACACGAGTGCACATATCATGAGACGTGTTGTAGTTAGCAGAATTTTGTGTACTTTAGAGAAGGCAATTTTTGTGATGAAATGTGAAATTCAGAATCCTTTAAAGTTAAAGAGAAATTGTACATAAAGGCCCGCTTACACGTGTTAACTAGTTTAAGTTGTCAAGTACTTAAAATGTATGCAAACGACAAGGGTCGTTTACACTGTGTGTTCCCACAATTTCTTTGGTAAGTGATTTATTAAAATAGACTGCGATTTTTGGCGACTTTTTTTCCGTCGCCAAATATGTCCGACGGTTCGAGAAAAAGTCGCCAGACACTACGTGCGCCAGAAAAAAAAAAAATAGCCAGCATAGAAAACAGTAAAAACAAATGGTATAAACAAAAATAAACTCTGGATTGTTTAAAAAATAAAACTGTGGATAAAAAAATCAATCAGGGTTTAAATAAAACCCGGACCGTTGTAAATAATAAATCGATCAGGGTTTAAATAAAACCCGGACCGTTGTTTAAATAATAAATTGATCTGGGTTTAAATAAAGCCTGGACCGTTGTTTAAATAATAAATCGATCAGGGTTTAAATAAAGCCAGACCGTTGTTTAAATAATAAATCGATCAGGGGTTAAATAAAATATGGGCACTGTTTAAATAAAGGAAAAAAAAGGGAACAATACAACCTGACCAGATGACGAAAATGTAATCCAAACACTCGGAACAGACACAAACGACAAAATGGCTGTACGGCTGTTTGAAAAGATGCGCTACAACAACTAACACCACCTCTTAAAATTTAGTTAAACTTAACACGTGTAAACGAGCCTTAAAATGTTGGAACACTCACATACTAGTGGTACCACTCACACTAACAGCTGTGATTTCGCTTCATATAAATTGGGGGGCAGGCAACATACTAAAGCAGTACCTTCTAAGCCAATGTTTTCCACAGCCTTTTCTTAACCCCTCAAGTCCGAAGAAAATTTAAATGAATCCTATCTCGTAGGTCGAAGGAGATTTAAATGAAATCGCCAGCTTTTGCAGATGTTTAGTAAAATAACTTTTAAACTAATCATTGAATTAATTTGAAATTATAAAGTAACATCTATAATATTATATATCACTTGTATTACCTAAAAAATGTATATAATTTCTTTGTGGTAAAATTGCTTTTCCTCTTCTATTGCAGCCAAAACTTGGATTTATAACTCAGCCTTGTGGCTGCAACAAAGAACTACTAACTTAATTATACAGGTCATATTAGCTCAACAGATTAAAACAGTTTCTCAACCGCGGCGCTGTGACATCAATCGTACCGGGCCGGGAGAATATATTTATTACTCTTTCATTCCTCAAAGCATTTCCACACGAATAACTAATTGGTTTATTTCACCACTATGAGAAATATTATTCAAATTTTTTAGGCTAAAAATCATACAAGGGTAAAGATGAAAAACCTTCTTATAGTTCCAGAACAAAGCTTCTAGCTGTAACTGTAAATTATAGCAATTTGGGGGGATCCCTCTTTGTCTATCGTACTGAAAATCACTCGTTTTGTTGCAACGCCCTAAGGAAGGGAAACATGTGTCTCTGGTCGCTGCCGTATTTTTGATTGTTTTTTTTTTCTTTTCAAAATTTTGTGTACCCATGGTCATCAAACCAGAACAATACAGCAGGGGAAAAAATTGTTTTTTCATATTCTCGGCCCCTCTTTCCTGAAAGTATTCTACTGCTTCAGGGCTTTCTGTTGACAACTAGAGGATCCTGTTGTTTGTATGTTCACTATTTGCCATACCACAGAAAATGTCCTGAAGCCAATAATGCTATGAGAACTCATTATCTGTAGAATTCCTTGGAGACTGGAAAAACATTTGTGTTATTTGCCAGTGACCAAGCCGCGTAAGGAGTATAATTATGAGTGATTGGGAATTTCCGGGCAATAGAAAACCACTTTCGATCATTGAACCCGCTATTTATGACCAGAGGTAAAAACCTCTGGCAGTCCTACTATAATAATGGAGTATGTATTCACCTGTTCTCAGAAATGAACGAAGTAGTTTACATATGCATGACAAATGTCGGTGAAGCACCTTCTGTATATAGGAAATATTGTGTTTTGAATCTGTCATCAAGGTGCACATAACTAGGGGTGTTGATAAAGAATACTGATTTCTTTGCAAAAACACAGTTGTTGCATGTTGAACGACATTATAGATGTTGCAGGTTTTAAATGATACCACATGTCGAAGAATGACCTTTTGTTACTTTAGCCATGACGTAAAATTATATTCAAATTAAATGTAAATATAATTGAATGATGATGCGTCATAATGATATTCAAATTAAAATTACTGCCAGACATAGTACAGATTCCTTTTCACACTACGAGGAGTTTATTAACTAGACAAACATGTTACATCAAAAATATTAATTTGATTAACACACAACATTTTAAGATACTGGCACTTAGCACTCACACAACTGAATATACAACTAATCTCACCCATCTTGCTCCATCGAAGCTTGGCCCTTTCCCATTCCAAGAGAGTTCAAAACCTGATTGTCCCATGGAAAATCTTTACCCTCTCTGCCGAAAAGCCTAGTGTGTTTTCACACAAAGTCGATGAAGACTTCTACTATTCAGACGAAAGCAATCGCCTGATATCTGTAAGGGGTTATCATTGGCTCAAATGCACAATGTCTCTCTCATGTGACGTGAGAGATTGTGTTGTGTAAGTACATATTCAGTACTCAAGTGCTTCTTGGAATTCCAGGCAAGGGAAAAGTGAGCACATGTGTTGCTTCCAATGTATTGATATGCGTTTTGTGGTTTCTCTATGGGAAGGAGGAGGGGGAAATTGAGTGTTGGTGTACTCGTGACACAGTGAATTGTTTTAAGGAAGTTTTCGTTTCCATTTTTTTCCAGTGTAGTATTTTTCATTTTTGTTCAAATGATAAGTTCACAGATTTAAATTTTCATTAAAAAATAGAGAACAGTTTTCAAATTTTAGAGTAGAAAAATCATGTGCTCAAGGTTTTGAAATTTATTAAGTTACATAATTTATACCATAAGCCTCCATATCGTTAATATACCAAAACGAGTGTTTTGCCCAAAATTTAACAATTTTCTGCTTTTCAGCTGACTTTTATGGTGAGTTACAATATACACAATTTTTTTTATATCATTATCTTCTTTCTAGCTAAGATTAAATACAAAATTTGATCGTAAAATATATTTTACACTGAATTATTAAGAGTGCTAATTAATAAGTGTTGCATCTATGTCAGCACAAATAAATTTAATTGCCCACTGTGAATGAAAACTTCGCATTTTGAAAGCTTCGTATCATGCAAACTATGTGAAATTATTCTATAAAATTAGATATTAAGACGTTTCAATCAATTGCATTGCGAGGTCTGAAAGTTTCCATTTGTCCTGTATATACGGGTTCAAGCCCTTATGCATGAGGGGAAGTGGTGTGATGCATTGTATGTTCATTAATTATTCGGAAGCTCAGCCCCCTTGTAAATTTTATTGGGGCGCTCAAACAGTCTCAGTACCCAGGTTTCGGTGCCTATGCAATAAGGATGTTTACTGCAGTTGCTGATATAACGCTTCGTTTATGTGTTGACTTCTGCACATTATTAATACAGTGCCAAAAAGAAAAAAAAATGTTACATCAGTTCGTAAGATAATGGATTCAATTCATTAAAATAATTTTAACAATTAAAAGGGTTTAATTAATTAATCAAATAAAGGGGTTTTAAATAATTAATCAAATAATTAGCTTGTAAGTAAAAGGTAATTGGTTGTTTATCAATTATTATCTTATGAATGAGTAAACTATTCCAGACCAGGTCGTAGACTCATGAGTCCATCATGATGTCTGCTCGATCGCACAGTGGCTATCACAAAATTGTCATATGTGTCCATAATACATTCAAGTATGTCTGAAGTGTATTTGAAATGCCACTCCTCATCTTCCAAATCGAAGTGAAAGTGGCAGGGGTGTGAATCAATTGAAATAATTTTTGTTTGATGGTCTACCGGCTTTCTTTGGAGAAACTGTTTAAACAGGGAGTTCTGCTTGAAGTTTAAAAACTTAAGCAGGCATTGTGCACAGCCCCAAAGCAGAATGTGCCAAAATGTGTGACGTGCGTTGCAGAACAACCAGTGCTGTTGCAGAACAATCTGGAAGAATTTTAAGAATAGTGTAGAAAAACGCTAGGCCTATTATGTACATGCAAATTTTTACCGCAGAACATTTTCAGTCAGCTGAGGGCTCGTTGCAGAACATCGCAAAACATTCTGCTTTGGGGGTGCACAGTATATTTATAGGGCATATTTATTTCTAGTGAAATAAATTCATGGGGTGTTTCATAACAAATCAGAGAAGAATGAAAATATATCAAGTGATGAAATGCTACAGACTAGTGCAGGGGTTCTCAAACTTTTTCCATGCGCAGTGCCCCCTTACTTTAATCAATGCTTATCCGTGGCTCCCCAGAGCAGTTTAACAACAGATTTTTTCGAAAGACCTTTGTTGGCGGCGCACAATATGAGAATCTCTGTTTTAAGCTTTGTTTCTCTATCTTTAACAGCTTTTTTATGATTTTTTTTTTTTTCAAAACAGGTCCAAGCTTTTTTGGATTACAGAGAATCTCTTTGATAATTCTTTGAGTTGCTTCGTGGTGCCCCTGAAAAGGTTGGCGGCGCACAGTTTGAGAACCTCTGGACTAGGGAGTTCTTGGTTTTTTTCCCTCGTTGTTTGACCTGAGGGCCTTCGGGTAAGTGCCAGCAAACCACACAACTACAAAGTCCATATTAGTAAGCGTCGTAAGCCCTCTGATAAGTGCTAATTTAAAAACACTAGATAATAATACTTTTAAGGGTAGATTCAACATTTCGTGGGCATTTTTTCTTGAAATAGTATACATATGTGATCTTCAGTACTTTTAAACTTTTCACGTAATACATGAGCAATTCCTGGCCCGGTGTCCAGGTGGCTCATCATCTTTGGTGTCCCATGTAGGAAAAGCTTAGGCAATTTTGCCCATTACTCTAGCACCAGGTAGGTGAATCTGCATAGCCACAGAGTTATGTAGATGTTTCGCTAGGTTAGCATGACCAGTGATGATCTGTATAACGTGTCGAATCTGTTTTCTATTCAGTGAAATAAGTTTATTGGCAGTATTCGGTTGGGTTTCCAAGGCCAGCTTGGCTTGTCTGCAGTCCTGCCTTGAGTTCCATTGCCGAAATTTTTTATTTTCTATCCATTGTTTGACATCTCCTTTTATGGTTTACATGGAAATAGGATAGAAGGGTTCAGGTCCAGATAGTTTCAGGTTCACTGCCTCTTTGGTTATCTGGTCTGCAAGTTTGTTTCCCTGGAAATTTTCATGTCCAGGAACCCAGTAAAGATTGATGATGCCAAATAATACCAGTTTATTCATCATATCAGTGCAGTATTTGACTCAAGTTGGAACTTGAAGTTGTTAGCTATCCGAGAAGATAACAATTTGTTTGTCACGATACCCTTTAGAAATCAGGCTTTCAGCCAGTGTGACTATTGCAAGTACTTCAGCTTGGAAGACTAGTCGTTTTACCAAGATACAAATGTATGTAATGGTAGTCATGATCCACTCCAGAGATGCGGAAGATAGCTCCAGTTTCGGTTATCCTGGAGTCATCAGTGTAACATTTGATAACTCCCGTTGAGATGTTATCAGTTATGTTGGTAATTTCATTTCTCCCAAGTATGTGGACAGTGCATTTTTTTGTGATTTTTTTTTTTTTTTTTGTTTTGGAACAGGATTCTGGACATTAGTAGGGAAGGAATTTCCACTTCACCCAGTAAACAGCTGTCAAAATGATTTTTAAAAGAGTGTTTGTACCCCATATAAGGGGTCAGTTGCACCAAGTACCATTACTTTCCAGCCTGTACATGGTCTTAAAAGCTTCTCCTTGTAGATACCCTTGGTGGCAGCTTGAGAGCCGTTTCAAGGGCGATAGAGGGGGAGCTGGGTAAAGCTCCCGTGATAAGAATGCATGCTAATCTTTGCACTTTTTGTAAGACAGTCTCATAAAAGATCTTTGCTAATGCCTGATGTCATACCACACATTCGTAGCTCAGCGTTGGGTGTGCAATAGCGGCATAAATCCACTGGGTGGTTTTAGGATTTAAACCCCATGTTTTTTACCAATAATTCTTTCTCATAGCATAAGTATATTAGTTGCCCGTTTAACTCTTTCTTGAATATGGAATTTCCAAGAGCTTAGAATTCAAGTGATATCTAAGGTATTTCACTTTGTCACCGATGGTAAGATCCTGTCCCTTGAGGGTTAAGTTTCCAAGTTCCCCCTTTCTGTTCCATGCAAAGACCACTATTTTGGTTTTTTTCCATGGAAAATACTAGTTGGTGCTTATCACCCTATCTGTTGACAATGTAAAGTTTGTTGAGCAGAAACCTCAATGTGGATATATGCCCTTGAATGAGCACGACTAGATCGTCTGCATCAGGGCTGAATTAACCCATATGAAGGCCCTAAGCACTCAAGCGATTTTGGTGCCCATCCCCTTTACTCTTAACCTTAACCCATGGCTCTTCATGACTATTAAATCTGTTTGCAATTTTCGAGTGTAAGTAGGCAGGGCAGATTTCCACATGGGAAGCATGGGCATTAGCTCCCCTGTTCTAGGGAGTTCCCTTAATTTGTAATAGTATATATTTTACTCAAATTTATTTAAATTCTATTTGGTGAAGAAAATCAAAGAATTTTCCCTTTTTCTTCCAAAGTGTCCATTATTAGCAAATCCTATTAAATATGAATTTTAATATTATACCAATCAATAATAGACTTTACACAACAGAATGAATTGTGGTCAAAATGAAGCTGTGAGCCTGCATGAGATGGGGGGGGGGACACATCCATGATTTAGTGGGCACATCCATGGTTGTTAGATTAAACTTTTTAAGAATCGGTTTGATCTTCAGTGAGAGTATTGGATCGTAGGGTATGACTACACTTTCTCTGAGTGGTTTCTCGTGCCGGTTTCAAGAATTTTCTACTTAATTCGTCAACGATTTTGGTGTTGAACCCCCTGTCTATCGCCATTGCTCTGATGGTTTCAAGTTCATGGTCTAATGTGTTCCGATCTCAACAGATGTTAAATGCTCTCGCTACATAGGTGCGAAAAGCCGAAAGTTTCTGTTGCATAGGATGGCAAGATCTGAAATCAGGTGGTAGTACCAGTTGTCTAGAAAGACGACTTAAAACCCACAATTTTTCACAGCCTGAAGTAGAAGAAATTTGCAATCTCACCTTCACATGTATCTCACAAACAGCCTTCAGTTTCGATGACAAGTTTTACACCCAGACAGATGGTCTAGCAATGGGCAATCCCATCTTGCCGATTTTGTGTGATATATATATGGACGACTTTGAGAGTAAGCTATTGAACGTTGTGCCCTTCTCATTTTATCGAAGATACGTGGACGATTCTTTTGTGCTTTGGGATGGCTCTAAAGATGACTTGGAACAATTGTTACTCGTTATGAATGACATAGACCCTCATGTTCAGTTCAAGCCGAATTTGAAACTAACAATGAACTCTCTTTCTTGGACGTATTAGTAACAAAACAGAAATCAGTTCTAAACCTTGGTCTATCGTAAGCCGTTCGCGGTCTCATTACCACCTCATTTCAGATCTTGCCATCCCATGCAACAGAAACTTTCGGCTTTTCGCACCTATGTAGCAAGAGCATTTAACATCTGTTGAGATCGGAACACATTAGACCATGAACTTGAAACCATCAGAGCAATTGCGATAGACGGGGGTTCAATACCAAGATCATTGATGAATTAAGTAGAAAATTCTTGAAACCGGCACGAGGAACCACTCTAGAAAATATTACAGAAAGACCACTCAGAGAAAGTGTAGTCATACCCTACGATCCAATACTCTCACTGAAGATCAAACCGATTCTTAAAAAGTTTAATCTAACAACCATGGATGTTCCCACTAAAAATAAACTTTGGTTTCATGCCCCTTAAAAATACTATACCGCAGAATAAACAATGGGGCATTTATTACATTCTATGTGGTGATTGCTCTCTTGGTTATATAGGACAGACAAGGAGACCCATAAAAGCAAGATTAAATGAACACGCTCGCTGTGTTAAGAATCAGGAATGTGAAAAATCGACCATCGCCGCTCACTGTTGGCAAGAAGGCCATAAATTCAAATTTCAAGAAGCGAGAGTTTTTCACAAAGTCAAGTCCACAGTTGATCTAGATTTCTACGAAGGCACATATATTCGGGCCTTCAAAAATATAGTAGTGAACGATAATAAATCTACACCCCGAGCGCAGCACCATGGCTTAAATTCATTTCGAGCGGGAATTACAAGAAAATTCGAATGGACCAATCGGATAGCACTATTCCGCAAATGTCCAATCAGGACGCTGCATTAGTATCTCACGCAGGCTCACAGCTTCATTCTGACCACGACGTTTGAAGTGAACAGACGTACTTCTTCCGCTGAGCAACCGAGCGTGAAGATTTGGTATTCAACCCAAGTGGGAAACTCGGTCAGCGAGACTAGTGGTTAAATTTTTCCTCTGAAGACGGCACCCATTGGTGTTGAAATGCATTAGGACTTTTATTATTTTTTGTGTATTTGCCTTATTCGTTGGTGTCTTCTCAATACTCTAAATCTAGCCAAGTCTTCTATACATAAGATGGTATTTCTAGGAGCTCAAACTCTACCTAAGGCACCCAAAGAAAAGACTATACTTCTTGGAGGTTGAATCGTAGCCATTACTTCATAGGTTGAGTGGTCTCTGCACAATAGGTTCCCGTGCCTAATTTCTTCAAAAGGCACCTTAATCAAACCTCTTGGTGGCCCCTCAGAACAGAATGAGTATTTCGTGAGCTCTATCTTCAGAACTGAGGCACCTATGAAAGTTATATTTCTAGGAGCTCTACCAAGAACGACCAATAATGGGGGGAGTTGCAGCAAGAAGTGAGCAAGATTCTGTCCTTTAATAAAGGCGGAAAGAGAGGCTGATCTGAACCTGCTTCCAGATGAGTTTGAGAGTAATTTTCAAAAATGGTAATGAAAATCTCCACTTTTTTTTCTTCTATTAAAGGACTGTAATAAACCCAATCACTGTAAAACTGCAAGAGATGCATACATAAATGGAGATTTTTTTTTCTCACTTATCATTGTAGTTAACGAAGGTAGAAAATGAAAAATTCAATTTTTTTTCAAGTTTTTTTAAAGATCAAAAGTCATATAGGGGAATAAGGGGGTGCCCTAGCCATACCCCCCCCCCCCCGGCTACACCATTGTCCTTATCCCTATGTGCAGATCTTAAGCCAGGGCTTCACAAGTCCCAGGTGACCACAATAACTAAAAAAACAAAGGAAGGGATGTAAAGTCTGGAAAAATATTTAAAAACAATTATATAGGGCCATTTTTCTTGAACAAAATCATTTTTGGTTTATAAGAAATTTGGCTGGCACCTAATTTTTTTTATCGATTCATCAACTCATCTCAAGCAAAGTTGGGTTTTCCCAGCATTTTTTTTTCTGAGCCTAATTTGAACAAGCCTATGTTCCTTCAATATTTGCAATATAATTTGTATTCCCAAAATAACTTGTGGAATCATCAGGGTTATCTTAAGAGCAACCTTGTCCCTGATGATGCTACAAATTATTTTGGCAAAAGTGATTTTCCTGAGGCCGCGCACGGGTGAGCCCATGCATTTAAATGACACTGGGCATCTTATCACCCAGGATACATTGACACTCTTTGAGAATCACTGTTCTACTTTTCTTAATTGATTTTAATCTCTTAGAAACTGCTGCAGAAATCTTTATGTAATCAGTATATGTATTGAAATTGAAATGATTTGAAAACTGAAAATAAAAATATCATTTATATAACATGTACTTACAAAATGTTTTCAATAATTTTTTTTAAATATATATAGATGTCAAATCTCAAGCTTGTGGCAGCAATCATGAATTTTTTGAAAGAAGAATGCAACAGGACAGATATGAGTGATGACACAAAAGAAAGTTTGGAAGGTGATAATTTTTGCTTTAATTTGTATGCAGGTCTTTAATTTATGAGATGAAAAAATTATTTTCAATATTTTCATGAAGTTTTTATTTTTATTCTGCATATTTACATTAGTTAGTGGGTCCTGTCCAGTCAAGGGTTCACAGGTGGGCAGGGCCAGATTAAGATGTTTGAAGGTCCTAAGCACTTGAATGGTTTTGGTGCCCCAAGTCCCTGAAAGTATATTTTACTCCATGTATTGAATCTATAAATGAAAAAAAACCACATTAAATGAATTTTTATATTTCAGAAGTAACTAATCTATGGCAAAATTATGATTTGAATATTTTTGAGCATGGACATTGAAAGTCTCTCCTCCCCTTTTTTTTTCTACTTGCAAAGTCTTTGATAATATCTCTTAGATTTTTTTTTTTGAACATCTTTACAAGTTATTGGAGTTTTTCTTTCATATTTTCAAAAAAGACACTTTATTTTTTTTTCAAAATCTTTTAAAAACATTTAAAGGTGTTTTCTCCCATCGACTGCTTGTTCGGATTTCACAAAGGGCTTCAAAAGCAGCCTCTGAATCTTAGCATGGCCAATATTATACACAGGTACCCTATTTTTGGTGAACCACAGTCACTGGGTACATGTTTTTTCTGATACATTTGTGAGTTGTGATATTGTACCTCAGAACCATGCTCTCGCATGTCCATTTAAGTTATTTTACAGTATGAAGAGAAAACAATAATCTGTCTCATTATTCTGTTAATTCCTCAATGATTATATTGGGATAGTGTATTTTTGGCTACTTCATTTAAAAATTATTTTAGCTAAAATATATAATACCATGGCCCTAAACTAAAATACCACCTGAAACTACACAAATACCAGGCCACAACAGGCAACATGCCCAATGTGGTGGCTGAAAAGCCATTGTATGCTGTTGATCTGCTGATGACGCATAAAAATTAGCGCATTTCTAAGTTCACATCCTTATTCTGTTAAACTTGCTCTTAATGCATGGGTCTCACCCGGACACAACCTTCGTGACAGTTAGATCTGTTTACTATTTGTGACAGTTAGTATGCAAATTGGTAGACAGGTTGTAGCTGGTAGAGGGAAAAGGGTCTCAGAAAATTAAGTCAAAGGGCCCTATGATGCTGTAAAAAAAACAAGCTAACTTTACAGAAATTGCACAAAATCTCATTCCAAAAACTCAGCATTAACGTGATCTCTAGTTTGCAGTATTATCTTCGTTTGTGCCATCCTTTTGTTGAAGGTTTTCAACTATAAAATCAATTGAAAATTCTAGGATTTTCCCCGTATGCTTGATGCTGGAAAAATATTGTACTAAAAAAAATATAAATATAACAGTTTGATAACTTTTTGTGGTACCCTTTTTCTCCTCATGCCTTAAGCGCATTTTCATTTTGCTTAATGGTTAATCCAACTGTGCAGGTGGGGAAAAAGTGATTAAGTCGACCAACTGATTAATTAAAAATTCTCTATTATATCACTGTTTACTTCCATGGCTTATCAGTATTCTTCTGCTAATTGGGGAAACAAATTTATCATTTTTTCAGTTATTTGGAAATAACTCTAAAGCAGGGTTGAGTTTTTTCTGGGACAGGGATAAAAAGTGAAAAAAAAAAAGCCAGGTAAAAATTGGTAAAAATGCAAAAAAGAAAAAAACTTTTAAAACAATATACATTAAGGATTAAGAGTAATTCTGTGCTCAGATGGCAAAATGTAATAAGTCACTTCTTCAAAATTTCACGAGGGCAAATTTGTAAACAATGTTTTGCAAAAATGCAGACCTTGCAGCGCTCCTATTTTTCCTACTTTTCCTATTTTTTAGAAATGTCCTCCTATTTTCCTACTTTTGTCGCAGTTGCCCTATTTTATTCCAATTCTCTCCTACTATTCCTATTTTATCCCTTCCTTCCTTTTATTTACGGCCAATATCTCACTATGAAAATTCCGAGAAACCGCGAAATGTCACTGCTTTCCGTCCCTTTTTGACGTGCTTTATTCACAACTCGCTACTGAAAAAGAGGGGAAAAAAGAAAATTTTTTTCAGTTCCACGGGAGCAGGAGATGACGATAACTGTATCTTTTCGCCCCCGCGCTGTATAGTGAAAGTGCTAAAAACTGAAGTCCAGTAGGGAAAGCCAATCTGTTTGGGAGATCGGTTGCCGTAAATATCGGTTGGCCAATCACGCCCGACGTAAAGCGTTGTCGTGAGCCGTATTGCGCTCTGTAGGAAACAGTGCTTTTCTTATTGGTGAGTGGACGGCGTGTCGCGCTAGGTGATTCACGTTGCGCGCGGCATAGAAAACCTGCTCCTAAGAAAACCCGGCTTTACGGGACAGAGCCCGAGCCCCATCTGGCTTTACGGGTGGGGGGGGGGACGATCCGATTAGCCGCAAACTAGACCCAGCTTTTTTTAGCCTTCAGAAAAAACGTTCAGGTTTCTTTATCTTCGGAGTAAGTATTACGTCAGCATCGATGGTGGGGGAGGGGGGGAAGGTGTTCCGATTTGCTGACTGATGATGGAGAGGGGTGTTGGGATGATGTTTACTTCAGCGCCCACCCTCTATACAAATATGAAATATTCTTAATGGCACCTTACTCGGCGAGCCCAAAAACGAATAGAACTTTTCGCTAGTTTGTGGGCACCTGAACTAACATCCTCCCTATTGAGTCTTCTACAGAGCCACTTTAGTGATCTCTAAATACTTCGTGGATCCAAGTGCTCTGGTCCTGCGCCGCGCGTCATACAAGTGATCCGTGATTATGCCGCGGATCACTTAAGTAATGTGGGAATGCGCCGCGGATAACTTGAGTGTTATAGAACAACACTTGTGACCGCGCCAGTGCTCTAAAACTGTGCCACATGTCACTCAAGGGATCTATAAATGTGCCATGGATCGCTTAAATTGTCTGGAATTATGTCGCGGGTCACTTAAGCGATCTGTGAATGTGCCGCTTGGTTCATTTTTACAAAATTAGGTTTGAAAGGGACAGGCCACATTTGGGCCGTACAGGCCAAGTGTTTACTGCGGGTCAAGGGTTACCTATGGGTTTATAGGTAGGGTCGCAATGAATTTCTTAAAAAATTTGAGTTTTTGGCCTTCAAATAACATTGAAATTCATTGTAATAAGATATTTTCTTTCGAAATTTTAATTATTAAAAAATATATATTTTTGATCATTTAGGGGGGGGGGAATACCACGAGCCCCACGTACATCTCTGATCCACCACTATGCGTTAGGAGGTGGGGGCAGAGCGCTGACGAAATTTTGCTGAAAGGGGGAGGATCAGAGTTTTGCTGACTTTTTCTAACACGGGGAGAAGGGGTCAAAAATCGCTAAAAATTTGCTGACGTAATGCTTGAACATCCCCTTTTTTTAAGCATGTGCTCAACCCATGGCCTAAATATGGCGTGCCTCAAGTGGCCTCGGTACACTTGCAGATAAATTAAGTGGCTCGCGGTGCATTCCTACCTCATTTAAATGACCCGCGGCATATTTCCAGATCACTCAAGTGGCCCGTGGAGCATTTCCAGATTACTTGAGTGACCCGCGGCACATTTACAGATCGCAAATAATCTGCGGCGTTGTTCTAGATCTTTTAAGTGGCCCGCGACACGTTTTCAAATCAATGAAGTGGCCCACACTGTTCACAAAAGGTTGAGTTAAGTTGTAATGTGCCGCGTGCCGCTTGAGTCATTTGGAAATGTGCCACAAGTCACTTGGATGATCTGAAAGTGTGCAGCGGGCCACTTGAGTGGTCTAAAAATGTGTCAAGAGTGCCACTAAAATAATCTATAAAAAATGCATCGAGCCACTTAAAGTGTTAATGTATTGCAGACCATTAGGTGATATGTGTGTTGCGAGCCACTCAAATGATCTTGAAGCGTGCCGCGGGCCACTCAAATGATATGTAAATGTGCCTCCAGACATTTACAGTAATCTGCAACTGAACTACGAGCCACTTAAGTGAACTGGGGGTTTGCCGCGTGTCGCTCAAGTGATTTGGAAATGTGCTTGGGGTCACTTAGGTGATCTGTATATATGCCGTTGGCAGCGTAAATGATCTGGAAATGTGGCACTGGCCACTGAAGTAATCTGGAAATGAGTCCTACTTGAATGATTTGATGGTCGTTCGTGAGCCACTTGTGTGGTTTTGTTATTCGTAATGGGCCACATAAGATAACTCCGAGGTGCCATTAGTTAGCATGTCTTTTTTAAGGCATAACTAGGTTCATGTGTATGCTATTGACGACTGCCGTTGTCTATGAAAAAAAATTCATGAACATAATATGCAGGCCATTCTAATCGTTGTATCCTTCGGGTGTAATGTAACTCCAGGAGGTGTTACATCAGCGGTGTTCAACATTCAGTAGAGTGTTGGCCATTTCATTGATTTCGAAATGTGTTGCGGGTCACTTAAGCTGACCTGTAAATATGTCTGGGTCAGTTGAGTACTCTGGAACTGTGCCGCGGTGATCTGTAAATTTTCCGCGGGTCACCTAAATGATCTGGGAATGTGCTGCAGTATACTTAAAGAACTGGTGGCAGATGACAGCACTACACATATAACAAGCATTACACAGAAACGAAACTTCACGCCAGGTTTCACTACACGTACACTCCAACATGTACCAATCGTTAGGGGTTCCGCAGAGGAATACGGACGATTTACATGTCTGGTTTAGTACTAGTAGTATACTTAGGGCCGTATTCACCGACATGGTTTAAACTGTAGTCACAATTTTTTGATAAGAGATCAATATAGATTGGTTAAAAACCTGAATTTAATCCGTGTCGATCTCTTATCAAAAAATTGTGACTACAGTTTAAACCATGTTGGTGAATACGGCCCTTAGAGAATGTGAAACCGTGATGCAGGTTACTTGAACTTTTATAAGTTCCATGGGTCAATTGAGTGCTCTGGAACTGTGCTGCGGTTATCTGTAAATATCCTGCGACATATTTACTGATCAAGGAATGTGCCGCGGGTACTTGAGTGGTCTGGAACTCTGCTGTGAGTCACTTAAGTGATCTAGGAATGTGCCACAGGTTATTTAAGTGAAGTGGAACAGCAGCTGGGGTAACTTGGGTAATCTGGAACTGTGCCGCGGTGATCTGCGAATGTAACGCAAGCCACTTGAATGACATAAATCTGTGCCGCAGGGTCTCTTGAACGATATGGAAGTGTCGCTTCGTTCATTTTTACAAAATAAGATTTGAAGTTGTGAGCCACAACAGATGACTCCGGGCCACATTCGGCCCGTGGACAATGGGTTAAGCATGCATGGGTTACATTTTTATGGCACCTAGACAGGTTTTTTTCCTTTCTTCGAAAAGAACGGGGGGTCGATCACGATCAATGGTTGGACTTTTCAAGTAACAGTAGCAATTTGATTAATTTCTTTTTAGTTTTGCTATTTACATTGTTTTCGATACCACATTCTGTGGAAATGAAAGATTTTTAAATTCATTAGAACTTGAGTTTCCTAAAATATCTATAGATAATACTATAATTAAAGTACATAAGGTGTGAATCTTAATGGCACAACATTTTTAAATGTCACGATAATTCGGGAATTCCATTTTTTCCCTCCTATTTTTTTTCTATTTTTTTCTCAATGGTGTTCTTATTTTTCCTATTTTTTTTTCAAATTTTCACTTCGAGGCCTGAAAAATGTAATACTGTGGCTTTTTGACTTATTGCAATTTTCCTTCGTTGGTTCCTCAAACCCAAAGAGATGGACGAAATTTTGTCACCTAAAATTTTGATGAACGAGACTCCAGAATGCAAACAAATCAATTTTTTGGGAAAAGTGACTTGTGTGACATTTTGCCATCTTACCACAGAATTATCAATTAGGGATGGAGCAAATAGTGATTTGGTGAAATAGCCAGATACAGAATATCCAGCTAATGTTTTGGCCGAATACCGAATATTTGGTGGCTGATTATCAATTTTCTTAAAATTCATCACAATTATGACTAAAATTGGTGTTTTTAATTGAAAATAAAATTATTGGTAATTTTAAATGATTGATATTGAATTTTAATTATTCAATTGATTATTTAAATATTAAAAACTGGTAATTGAAATATTATTGCCTCCATACTACTACTAAACCACACATGTACCTCATCCATATTCCTCTGCAGAACTTCTAACGAATTAGTACATGCTGGAATGGGAGTGTGTGTGATGTGAAGCTTGTTTCTGTGTAATGTTTGTTATAGTGCTGCCATCTATGACATATTTTTTGAACTATGATTGAAGTGTAATGTTTTTGATAATTTTACCGTTGTAGGCCTGTTCCTCTCTGCGGCGAGACTTTTTAATGGGGAGATCGGCTTGCATTCGCACCTCAAAGTTGGGAACCACAGAAAACCAACTTCAGCTGACCGCCACTGTGGCGATGGTGGGATTTGAACCCGGGACCTCGCAATGAGAGTTCGTCACTATGACCACTCAACCACCACAGCAGCACATTGCCTCCATACTGATAATCAAATTTAATGATATATTCAATCAATCAAGTTTACTGTTTGGTTTAACAATTGGTGGCCAAAAAAAGATATTACAAAACACTAAATTATATATGAAACAAAGTAAAATAACTATGGGGGAAAAAAGCAAAAATAATATGAACATGAAATGGGGAGAAAAATATTTTTAAAAAACGTATAAGAAATTGATTACAGTTAGGAGTTATTCACAAAGTTTTTAATTTCATTGCAGATTCACTAAATTTATATGTATTAAAGCACATAGTGTAGTCATTGAAATGTTGAAATGCAAGATATTTTCACGGTTGAGAGGAATAGAACCGCCAAAGACAGTGCTTTGTATTGCAGTATATTTATCGCAGGTTATTATTTGATATTTATATTTTTCATGGGAATTATTTTTCCACTGCCTTGTTTTACAGGTTGCCTATTGTGGCCTTTGTATTTTTTTTTCGAAACATTTGATTAATACTAAGGTTTAACCCATACCTCTGTGGTGGTCGAGTGGTTATAGTGACGGACTCGCGATGCAAGGATCCGGGTTCGAACCCCACAGTGGTGGTCGGCTGAAGTTGGTTTTCTGTGGTTCCCAACTTCAAGGCGCAAATGCGAGCCGATCTCCCCGTTAAAAAGTCTCGCCACAGAGAGCAACAGTCCTACAACGATAAATCATTCAATCATAACACTTCACTCATAGTTAGAAAAATTGGTGGCAGATGGCAGCACTACACATAACAAGCATTACAGAGAAACAAAAAAAAACTTCACGTCAGGTTTCACTACACGTACATGCACATTCCCGCATGTACCGATTCGTTGGGGGTTCCGCGGAGGGGGGCGGTGCATGTGTGGTGTAGCAGTAGTGGTTTAAACCAAAGGACCCTGGGTTGGTTTGTTTGTGTGTGTGTGTGTGTGTGTGTGCTAAAAATTTATTTAAAATTTTTACTTTAAACTATCAAGTTTTGTTATTGAAGTTATGATTACCAGGTCTTGACAGTACAAAATAAATTTTTGATGCCAAGTCAAGTGGTCATAGTGACAGACAGACATGACCACTGTCCGCCCAGAGAGCATCTTGGGACGTGTCATAGTGATAGACTCGCTTCTCAAGGGCCTGGGTTAAAACCCACTGTTGCCACAGTGGTAGTTGACTGAAGTTAGTTTTCTATGGTTCCCAACTTTGAGATTTATTAAATATTAAAACATATTTTTTTACTATTTCCTGCTAATTTCCTTATTCAGTGATTTTTTGAATAATAACGGTGAGATTTGTGAATTTGAAGTTTGAATTTCCTCACTTTTTTTTCCCCCCCCCCCCCTTAGTTAAAGCACTCTTCACACTTATTTTTTTTCTGTTGTTCATTTGGTCTTTATCAGGTTCTGCATACATAAGCATGTGACTAATCACTTTTTTTTATATTTCAGTTGCTATTCAGTGCTTGCAATCTGCATATGATTTGAAATCGGAAGATGTTGAAGCGTACACTTCAAGCACTTCCTCATTATGTGATATATATCAAAAAGCACTTGTGAGTTGAAAAAGTTCTGAAATCTCCAATATGATCAATATCGATTACTCAATAATTTATTTTTTGACTAAAAAGGTTTCTTTGAGCATAGGCAATCTTAACTATTTTCAAAAATCCCTTAAATAAAGACATTTATTCCCCATTTTTTTTACTCTTATCTATGTTTAAATCTTATTTCTTATCTAATGTCGATAAAGCGAGAAGCGGTTCACTATGGACGCGCCCTTGGGTCAGGTTGTATAAATCCAGAGTTTTAAAGAGTATTTTCAATCAAAGCAGAGCTAGCTGGACTTGATACCCCAAAGTATTGTTTTGCATTTGGCTTCAATTAGAAAACCATTGCATTATATATGTTGGTAAATATACAAATCTTACTCAAACTTATTCTTACTTTTGTATTAAAAATAAGTTTCAGGAGTTTCTTAAGCATTATTTACAATCCAGCACTGCCAAATTAAAGGAGATTTTAGTCCTGCAATTTAGTATTTTGATTGCTAGATATATTTTAATGTTATGCACAATAAGGGTATTGTTTTAATTATTGGTGATTATCTAGATAATTTAAAATACCAGAAATCAGTACATTACATATTATGGTGTAAAATAACTTTATTTTTATGGTGTGAGAACTGGTATAAAAAGAGTATAGATGATGTTCATATCTATATACAGTATATTATATTTATATCTATAAGCAGTTTGAGAAATTTTGGAGAGTCACGGATCATCTTGAATTGAAGAATATGAAATAGTTCTAAAATTCGTCCTTCAGCTTTTATGCTATGCTTTATTCAAATTGCATATTTTATAAGGGGGGAAAACAAATATATTGTACGAAATAATTCTGTAGAGAGTACAAAATTATTTTGTGATCATTTAGTGTATGTATTCTTTGTCATTATAAACATTATATTTTCGTAGTCACTGTAATGATTATATGCAATTAACGTGTGCATTTCCAATGGAAAATTTTATATTGGAAAGCAATATTTTAATTTTTTGTGGAGGGTTTTTGACATGATAGTTTGAGCTGTCAAAAACTGTCAACCCTGTCTGTAATGTATGCCAGCAAACTAGCAGCCAAGGAGATATGCTAAGTGATATTTCAGAAAGTCTGGGTTTTGCATCAATCTCATAACTTCCACTTGTGTTGTCATGTGACAAGAATACGTGTTGTATCTGCCTCTGTAATTATGTGCATAAATTTTCTGCTTTAAATAAATAAATTGTTATGCACAGTATTTTTATTAATTGTTGTTCAGTGAAAGAAAATATATAATCTATATTTTGTTTCTCCGTTGTATCATTAAGTTTTGTAAAATTCTCTTGTAAGAGTTTTTTTTTTTAATTTCAGGGTCACTCTTCTATCAATAAAATTTCTGCTGAAATGATTGCAGATGCTGAAAAATATAAAACTCTTGGTAATGAAATTTTTCCCTTATTTCAAGCATAAACAAAAAATTGTTTTCCTTCATGTTCAGAGGTGTAAATTTCAATGAATGTTTCCAATATAGTCTACTGGTTTCTATAGTCCACCAGTGGGCTATATCAAGTGTGTAGGTGGTTATTAGGTGGTCATTATGGTTTACGAAAAATTTGCCCCTGTACATTTCACCTGCCCTAACCACATGAGTAACAAAGTGAATGACCATGTGAGTGAAAAAGTGAGTGAGTGACCATATGAGTGAATGACGGTATGCAACCATATGAGAGACCAAGTGAGTGTGTGAGTGAATGTATGAGTGAGTTGGTCACTCACTTGAACACTACGTTCACTTGTACAGTCATCAGGGCTCGGCACGGGTCACTTTTTTCACTAAAAGTCACTTTTTTAGAAACTAGTCACTTTTATTATGTATTTTCAGGCCCAGGTCACTTTTTCCACTTTTTTTAGCAAAAAAACCTCGGTCTCGCGCGTTTTTCTACTGTCAGTGTTTTTCTTTTCTTCAAGGAAGAACTTTAAAGGTTCAAGGTCGCTAATTTTCTCCCTCCCTTCATTGAACTACGATCGTTAGCTCCCTTCCCGTAGAACCAAAGCCTCCTAGAAGTACCTAGAAAAGTAGTATCTAGGAGGCTTTGGTAGAACCCCTGTACATGAAGGCGTCTTATCTTCCCGGGAGCATACCATGTGACGTCAGCATAACTTGATTTCAAGGCGCTTGGAAAGAAAGCTCCTTGGTTAAAGTCATTTTATGGAAAAGTCCGTTGGAAAAAAATAGCGTAAAAGGCGTACTTACAATAAAGAATCCCCCCCCCCACTACCATTCTTTCTTATTTCCCCACGCGTGCTCACTCGTTTTTTCATTTTCATCTTATTTTAAAATTGATCTTTTATTTTATTTGTTTTAAAAAATTTTAGTCCTAAGGGCCGAATTCCTTTCTTGGAGCATCGAGCAAGTTACATTTGTTGTTTGTTCTATCGTTACTTTTGTTAATTTTTTTTTAATATTTGAAATGACGATTTAGCCTGTGCAGAAACTAACTTACAGCGGGAGAATACCAAAGCGCGTGTATTAAAGATGCGTACTGTAACAATAGTTGGGAACCTTTGGGGAATTTGCCAAACCTGCCTCTATCTCTTATTTTTGAAACATGTTTATATAGTTGTAATTGTATAATCTTTAATAGAATTTGTTATCTTACCTTTTATAACCGTGCACGGTTGATTCAATTTGTCTGTGATATTTTCATCATTCATAGTCCGGTAAAATGTGCAATCTTGATCACATCGCCATTTTTTAATTTGTTGCCATTCTTATTTTTGCAAAAGTTCCTATAAAAAAATCGATTGTCATTTATTTATGTAAATTAAATGTTGTATTTTCCTATTGGCTGTGCTCTGATGTGTATTTTTCTGAGGTGGTCGGTCCCAGGAGTTGGATCGTTCCGTATTTCCTTTTATAGGTATAAATTCCCACCGCCACTTCGCATTAACTCGCATTCGTTCTCGCCTTTCAACTCAACATACATCACTTTAGGTGAAGGTGGTCGCCTTTGGGTGAGTCATCTGAAGTATGAAATAGTTCGTCTCTCTGTTGCTATTACATCGCCGGCTGGTTCCGGACCCATCATGCCACATCTCTAGTCAATCGTTGTCGTTCCCGGTTCCTGTCATCGTTCATCCGTCCGTCTTATGATTCCGCATCGCTTCCGATCGTCATTTCCGGCCGTCGAGTTTGCAGCTCTTCCCGCTTCGGGTCGTGACCTTCCGACAAGGCCGATGAATAGTTCCGCATCGATCATTGCTTCCGATCGTCATCTCGGCCGTTGTTTGCAGCTCTTCCTGCCACGTGAGGTTTCATCTCGGATCGTGACCTTCCTCCAAGGTCGATGACGTCACGGCACGTTTGATCCGATAAAGATCGCCTAACTCCTGCAGTCGGACTAGATTGATGAGACAACGGACTTGCATTGGTGTACGGTATGAAAATTGAGAAATAATTCTGTTATTCCTAACTTATTTAATTGTTAAAGAATTAATAAATTTACTTTTGTTAAAACTAGAAATTTCTTTGAAATCATTTGTCTCTCTCCTTTGTGTATCGATTGCACCGATTTCGCCAGACCAGAATCCTGGGTAGTTATGCTGGGTTGTCGCATATAATTTTGGGGGCTCGACCTCGGATCTGGTAATTGATATTTGTGTGCAATTTGGTACATTTTTGGAGATCGACGAATTTTTTCAAAAAAAAAAAAAAATTTTTTTTTTAAGTAACTAAAAAATCAAATTTCAAAAATAAGAGATAGTGGCAGGTTTGGCAAATTCCCCAAAGGTTCCCAACTATTGTTACAGTACTATTAATATGTATTAAGCGTATTATTAATACGCTTTGGAGAATACTCTTGTAGGTGGCCAAGGTTAAAGAAGCTCGCAAGTATTTTGAATTTACTTACAATAAAAAAAATCATCCGACTGAAAATCGCGATCTATCTAGAAATAAAATTTGTACTATTTTTCTAACTGGATTTAAATCTCAGCAAGAAACTGTATCCCCAGGTATAATCGAAAGGAGAACTGTTTATGAAAAGATCACAGAATCCTGCAATTCAACATTTAGTTTAACACAAGGGTTTCCAAATCAGATGAAAATTGGTCATCAGGCTGATAAAAACTCTTAACGTGCATGCGAGCCGTAAATAGAGGCGGATTTAACAGTGGGCACACCGAGCACGCCTCTGAGCCCTACTTTACACTTTTTTCATAATTTAAGGGGCCTAATATTAATTTTTTTTTTAATGCCCGGGGCCGTCAACAACCGACCTTTATCTGCTTCTGGCCGTTACTTAATTTAGAGCATCTTCACGATACCGATTGTTGACTTAATATCGGTGTTGTGTAAAACAATCCCCTTTTTAGACCTCGAAAGTTATTAAAACGTTTTTGTCTCGAGTCGCTGTTATGACAGCACTAGGAGAGGGCGGGGTCTGGTTCCACGGGTATTGAACGAGGAAGGGTGCCAGGGTGCCGAGTTTACTCTTTTTCCGTTAAAAAAAATGGATACCGGCCCCGGGCGATAGTAAATTTTCGTTCGTGCTTGCGGCCCGGGTTGCTACATACCGTGATCAGATCCAAAACTGGGGCGGGGGGGGGGGGGGGGGCAATGCCTCGAACAGCATTTTTGATGGAATGGTATATTTAAGAAAAGGCAATTAAATTTATTTGCAAAATTATCGAATTTCACAGTCAAGGGGCAGTAAAATTACGTTTCCCCTCCAGAAAAAAATATCGTATTACGGCCATGGTAAATCGGGAGCCTCGGGTGGGGGGGGGCAAATTCACTGTTTTTGTTCGTTGAAAATTACGGGAGGAGTCGGAGCTAACGTGGCACTAAAATAGGTAATCCTGACAGCAGCATTCATAAACTCTGTATCAACCGTATTTATAAACCCCGTATGTCATTGACAGGGCCGTCTTAAGAGTATCATGGGCCCCCGGGCCAATTGATTTTTCGGAGGCCCTACCAAACATTCTAGAAAATTTCAACCAGATCTCATTTTTGTGAGGTCCCTCTTCGCTTGAGGCCCCCGGGCCGTGCCTTAAGACGGCACTGGTCGTTGATTCGATTTTTGTGTTCATTTTATCCTAATTTTCCATATTTCCCGATATATTTCTATCGATTTTCGCATATTATGTTGATTCATATTATAAATTATATATTTTTTTGTAATTTTATGTGCCCTTTGTCAGCCATCTTGAATTGACCGCCGCAAAACGGCGATTGATTGGCGGGGAAATTGGTGATTACAAGGTTCATGGGAAATTTACCGGGGAAGGCCGCGGAGTCTTTTTCTGTTAAAAATTACGGGTGGAGGGACCAAAATTATACTGTTTCTGGGTAAAGGAGTAAATGTTTTTTTTGCAGGGGTGCATGTTGTGTGCAAAAAAAAGAAAAATATATATTTACAAAGTTTTCTCTCGAACCAAACAATTTCAAAACTGGTTTATTTTCTCCCTCACAAAAGGCCTTATTATTTTGGTGCCCCACCCTTCCCAGTCCAGCCATAGACTTGAAGGTCTTAGGGGTGCAGCAGATGACAATGCATCAGTAGGCTCTGCCATTGACGCTGGGGGGGGGGGGTGTGGATTGTCCTCCCTCAACGTATAACAATTAAAATAATTTAGTTAATTTAATAATTAAAATCTAGTTAATTTAATGATTAAAATCTAGTTAATCTAATAATTTGAATAATTTAGTTAATTTAATAATTTAAATACTTTATTCAATTTAATAATTTATTTAATTCAGTAATTTAAGTAATATTTTTTAATTTAATAATTTAAGTAATATTTTAATTTAATAATTTAAAATAATATTGTAAAAATGTAATTTTATAGGTTTTTTTTAAAAATCATTATAGTAAATTTCTTAAAATTTGTTGGAATACAAACCTAGGTATGTAAATAAAATTTGTACTAGTTAAAAAAAGTTTGAGTACATTTTGTATACTGTCATTCATAGCATAACATGAATGAAAAATCCACTTGAATGTAGATTGGACAAATTCTCTCATCAAATTTTGTGTTATTTCATTTTTTTTTCCTCCTTTGGATGTGAACATTTTTTCCCATTTTTGAAGTTTTTCCTGCTTAAATTGATTTTAAGATGGGTTGTGGAAAGCAACATGGGGGAAAGGCATTGTTATTGTTACTTAAAAAGGATGTAATGTTACTCTCTCTCACATAGTTGTTGATAAATTTGATAAGTTATTCAAAACTTTTCTGGTTAGCAGAATGCGTTTGAGTTCACACTACTATGTAAAAAAACCCCAATTTCAATGAGTTCCATTGAAATACAAAGTTTAGTAAAAACTAAATTCAATTTCAATTCATTCAATTTGGTAATAATCAAAATTCAATGTCCATTTGGTCTCTGTCTAAAATTATTTTGGTCACTATTTGGTCACTTTTTAAACAATTTGGTCACTATTTGGTCTCTTTTTTGAACATTTTGATCACTATTTTCACTAGTTTTGAAGCCATGATCCGTGCTGAGCCCTGAGTCATTGACCTCAACATAAAAATGATCACTCAAACACCCAGGTACTTGAATATTGATATGGTCATTCATTCAACCATACCGTCACTCTCACTCACTTGATCACCCATGGTCATTTCTATGGTCACTCACTCCCTCATACACTTAATGGCACAATCACTTGGGCACTTTTTTTTTTCTCCAAGCACACAACTCGGGACTATAGTCATTGACAATTTACTATCTAATGAGTTGTGCTGGAAGTGTGCTTGTGTACCTAACAGTCTGAGTGTGTATCTAATGTTGAGTCTAATTTTTCAGTGCTGCCATCTATATTTAGAAGTTAAGTGTAATGACTGAATATTTATACTTTGTTCTCTGTGCCGAGACTTTTTAATGGGGAGATTGGCCCGTATTCATGCCTCAAAGTTTGGAACCACAAAAAATCAACTTCAGCCAATAAACTATGGCGACGGTGGGGTTCTGACCCGGGATCACATGATGCAAGTCTGCCACTCGACTGGCTTGGTCACTCACATAGTCACTTACTCACTCATTGAAACTGTCACACAACCAATCACGGTCACTCATATGGAAAGGGTAGGCAAAATGTACCGGGGCGAAATGTCAGGGATGAAACATTGGGGGCGAAATTTCTGAGCCCTGCCTGTTGTAATGAATTGACCTTGCAATAAATTGCCTTTTACGTCGATTCTCAGTCATCATATTGAGAATATGTTGCGATACCACTGTAAATTATGTAATCACAGTAGTGTTTAGGTAATTTTGTTGACTGGGTGGCTCAAATGATTAACCTTCTATTGTTTATAAAGTCTTTGGTATGTGTAATTGATGCTAGTATTTTGTAAGATGTACAGTTGATGCTAGTTGTGACGACCCCATGTTATAGCAATGTTCCATTACAACAACCAGTAGGATAAGTCCCAAATCCTTTCATGTAAGAAATACCCTATATGCATACCATTCGATAGAACAACCACCCAATATAACGTCTGTTTTCGACAGAACGATCAGGGTCGTTATAACAAGCATCTACTGTATTATGATTCATAGTTTCTGATTCAATGGGTTTAAGGTTGGCCATTTTGCCTGTAAAATCATTTTTACAGTTATGGTATTGTATAAACTGTAATGATACTTTTGTGACATAAAGATAGTGATACTTCAGCTAAGGGGCCGTTCAAGTATTACGTAAGCAAATTTTTAGCCATTTTTGACTCCCCCCCCTTCCCCCCCCTTGTCAGCAAAATTTGGTCATCAGCTCTGCCCCTCTGGATCTTAACTCATATTTTCATAAAGGGTGGTTGACGATGTAAGCACTATCCAAACCTCCCTCCTCCCCCCCCTTGTCATCAAAAGTCAGCAAATCGGAAACCCCCCTTCCCCCCATCGATGATGATTTAATACTTGAACAGCAGCCCTAAAAAAGATGGTTCGTTCTGGAATCACGTTGTTTAGACGAAATTGATGATCATTTCATTCATTCCAGGTTCAGCCCAAAAGTTAGATAAGTTTTTAAAACATTGAAAAAAAACTGGCTGGAGGCTAAAATAGACATCTTCAACATTGGATAAATGAGAATCTACCAGAAGAGCAGATGTGTATTCAAATTCTGTATCGTATCAATTTTGCTATTAGCTATATCCAGTGTTGGGTTTTTGACATGACAAGCGTCAAAAACTGGTTTAAACCATCAAAAAACCCAAATCAATGTTTTTGGATAATGTTTTGAACACTATAGTTACATGGACCATGAATTAATATGCTGTCAATCGACTGCTTTGACAAGGAGACACCAGTATCATTTGGTAAGGGATAATTCTAGGTTGTGGTGTCTCAGAATTTCTGGGAATTTTTCTCTGATAGAGTTGTTCATAAATTTAATAGTTTACCACCGGGGGTAGTAAATTTTAACACAATTGACAAGTTTAAAAAGAAATACGATAAAAATGTTGGGGTAAATACAGGGTAATTCAGAAAAGATGGGAAACTTTAAGAGGTGATAGTACACTGCAATACAATTGTCATCAAAGAAAGCATGGTCTAACATGAAACACAAATGCGCTAGCGTGTTTCGAAGTGACCACTCTGCAAATGTTAAAATGGCATTCCTGTTGAAATTTATTGGGAGAAAAAGAACACCATGCATGCAATTGTAACCTGGGGAAGAAGAAACTGTATGCAAATCTGCATCACAGTGAATAAAAGGCATGGATGCCAGCCTTGTGAAGTTATTACAATGTGCAACCGTTCTAACAGTTGTAACATATGGGATAGTCGCACTTTAGTAATACTGAAAAAGCAGACATGCATTTCATTTGCGGAGCTGCAAGCGAAAGTACCACAGAGGCAGCACGAATGTATGGTGAGCGTTTTCCCTATATGGGGTTGCCCAATCCGAAAACATTTCTGCACTTGCATCGGCAGCTGTGCGAAACAGGATCCTTTCTTGCTTCCCAGTCTGATGCAGGTTGTACAAAGACTTCCAGAACAGCAGGTATAGAAGACAAGATATTGGAGATGATGGCAGATCAGTCAACTACAAGCACACAACTTTTGCATTATGACCGATGATGTTGATTTGTTATCATTTACAAAAAAATTTTTGAAGGCCCGAATATATGTCCTCATTGAAGTCTAAATCAGCCGTGGACTTGTTTGGAAGGTACTCTAAGTTTTGAAATTTGTATCTATGGCCCTCTGGCCAGCAACTATGGTCAATTTTTCACACTCTTGATTCTTAACACTGTAAGTTCATTTAATCTTGTTCTTATGGGTCTCCTTGTGTCTGTCCTATATAACCAAGAAGGCAATCACCACATGGAATGTAATAAATGCCCCATTGTTTATTCCGTGCTATAGCATCTTTAGGGGGCTAGAAAGTTTTTAGTAAGCACATCTATTGTAGTTAGGTTACCCTTTTTGAGAATTGGTTTGATTTTCAGTGAGACTATTGGATCATAGGGCATACTTTCTTTCTTTGAGTGGCTTTGTACTGGTTTCATGAATTGTCTATTTTTTTCATCAACAATATTGGTATTGAACCTCCTGTCTTTAGCAATTGCTGTGATAGTTTCTCAAGCTCACGATCTAATGTGTTCCTATCTAAACAGATGTTAAATGTGCCCATTATATAACTACTATCTGAGTACAAACGGCTGAGAATTTCTGTTGCGTGGTATGGCAAGATCTAAAATGAGGTGGTAGTGAGACAAAAAAAGTCTTACGATAGACAAAGGTTTGGAAATGGGATTTGTTTAGTTACTAATACATCCAAGAAAGATCATTATTTGTTTCGAATTTGGCTGTGAACTGAACATGAAGGTTCATATCATTCATAATGAGCAACAATTGTTCCAAGTCCCATTGCTAGATCATCTGTCTGGGTGTCAATGTTATCAAAACTGAAGACTGAAACACATGGGAATGTGAGATTGTATATTTCTTCTACTTCAGGCTGTGGAAAATTATGTGTTTTAAGTCATTTTTCCCATCTAATACTGCCACAGTTATGAGAATGTTAGTGAACATTGAGACTGTCAAAAGACACCATGATTGGTGTCTCTTGATGTATATATTGTTATGAAAAATATTGGTAATGTAATTTTTTAATAACCCCTCGAGATAATAATCTCCTGTTGCCAAACTGGAAACGTCAAGATATGCTCAAAGCTTCTAGATTTATCTAGGTCTCCGTACGGTGGAACCACCAACTTGGAAACTGTAAAATAGAATTTTGTGGAATATTCTTTTTCTCAAAGTTTCGACCGTACCTATAAATAGTGAGGCGATCACAAGAAAAGAGATATTTGTTGGACTTTTATGCTCAATAAGATAACCGATCTGGGAGTGTACCACCTTCTGATTCTTAATAACCAATCATCCATACGTAAGAATCGGTTCATAAGAATCACGTTAAGAATCGAGCTCCGAATGCAACCACGGTGTGATTGTTAAAAGTTATTCTTAAGGTCACTTGACGATGGACAGGCCGATAAATTTCCCTTTTGGGGAATTTCGCCATCGGCCAATCAGCGCCCAGCTAAAAATTAACAACTTGTTGTTGACAAGATGGAGAGGGAAAAGAAATTTTAGAGCGATGCTAGCTGGAGCCTGAAAAAATGGCGGAGATTATTTCAGCAAATGTGAATATGGTTGAGAAGAAATGATAAATACATAAATTTTTTAACATGTTGCAGTAAAAAACAAACATATCCATACTTAATCATTCGATATGATTCGAATCCCAAAGATTCATCCCACGTTCACTGGGATGGATCCCTGCCACCCTCCATGAAGAGGGGCTATATGCTATATATGTTATGGTGACAGTGATAAAGAGCTGTTATTATATGAATAATCACCTGCCATTTCGGTAAGTTTGATAAATTTTGCTCATATACTGTGAATCTATCACATTTGTGGGTCATTATGCATAATTGTCAAACCATGGTTAATGCGATAAATGAGTCATCGTTGTGTTTACATTAAGTATGTAAGTGAAGCTAACATAACAAGAGACAATAATTTTTATAATATGCTTCACGTTTCTTTAAATTAATTGTCATGGTGAATTGAACGTGGTGATGTACATGTATTGCATAGCTGCTTCGTGGTCAAATAACAATAATATAGTGATCAGATAATACATCAATATTAAAAATGGTCATTGCTTCTGTAATGTTGGCTTTTTCACGTACACCGAAGCATGTGAAAAAAACGCAGCAGCAGGTTAATGATGATTTTTAATTTATGTACAATTATATTTTGGCCGATTAGAGCTTTATCTCACATATTTTGTGGGAGAAATTCAATTTTCTCTGAAGTTTTAAACTAATAAAAAATTTCAAATCATACAAGTTCCCGTAATATGAAAAAAAATTGTATTTACGACTCATCGATCATACAAATACAATACAAATACAACACTACAACAGGCAAAATGCCCTGCGAGGTGGTTAAAATCATGATATATATGGATTGAAAATTTGAAAAATATGTATAATCACTGATAAATGTAGTAAAATTTATCAAACTTTATTGAAATAATCCGATATTTTATCACTATTATCAACATATATGTGCTGTATATAGACTCTAACACTGTTTTCAACTCTCCCACACAACCTTCAGATAACTTTTCGCTAACTTAAAAAGTCTGACGAATTCCTTATTTGGAAATAAAACTGCACTGTTAATTTTTTTTCCCATTTTTTAAAATATGAATCATAAAAAAACTTATATTAAAGAAAGAATTTAAGTTATCTCGTATAGAAGAAAAAAATTGTTTACTAAGAATTAAGCTAAGAAGTGGGTAGCCTTGGTTCTTGACTCGATTCTTAACTATGGAACAAAAACAATTCTTAGTTAAGAATGTGGTAGTAAAGTTCTCTCTCGATTCTTAACTAAAGATCAAATCCATAGTTAAGAAGCGGATTCTTATTAAGAATCAGAAGGTGGTACATCCCCTGGTTAGCTTATATCACTGCTTGTAAATACATGTAAAAATTGCTGTTCTGTAAATAAATTTGTAACATCCTGTTATCCTCAGAGTATTTCATCCTCTGTTTATTTCAAGGACTTGTGAAAAATTATCCGTAACAATATGATTTGACCCATGTACATATGATTTTAGCAAAGCTTGATGAGAATTTCTAACTGTTAATTTGATTTAGTGAGTGGGGAGAGAATCGATACAACAAATTTTGCGAGGCTATATGAAGTTGCACCTATGTTAGAGACTATGGGATGGAGAAATAATGTAGGTTTCTGCACTTTGAGTAAGCCGTAGATATGTAAGGAAAGGGCACTTGATGGAATTGCGCTCTGCTTATGATCGGAAAGAGACACTTGTTTTTACCGCCTCTTTCAATTTTCTCAAGTAGGAATTGGATGGATCTTACTTTAATTATTTATAAAAACTATTTCAAATATGTGACAACATTGCCTTGGAGTATTGCTCTTTGAGCATTGCCATAATTTGTCACACAATTTTTTAAGGAAATTTGAACGGACAAATTGGGTAGCTCCATTTTGTATGTGGCCAATCAGTGTGGTGCAGTAGACTCACATTCAGGTTCTCAGCTTTATTCTGACCATGGCGTTTAAAATTAACATATTTCTTTAGCTGAGCAACCGAGAGTTTAAATTTGATATTCAACCCAAGTGGGATCCTCATTCAGCGTGATTAAGTTATATATTTTTCCTCTGAAGACAGCACCCTCTTTGTGTCAAAATGCATTAGGAGTTTTGTATTTTCTATATATCTGCCTTATTCGTTGGTTAATTCTGAGTATATTGTTATTGATAGTCAAGGACTTTTTGGTTTTTGTCCTCTTTGATGAATGAAAAAATATTTAAAATATTTTTCTGTGCATTAAAAACTTTCCTTGCATCACTTTCATACTTTCTAGTCCTGCGTGCTACAAATGGAAAATCTGAATTTTATGGAATTTAATTTTTTCTGTGCTCTAGTTTTTTTTTATTTACCCCACGCATACATTGTACTTTTCTACTATATTTATATTTAAAGTGAATCCCACTTACATTTTTCAAAAAAACTGGCGGGAAAAAGCATTGTAAGCAGGAACCGCTCTGAGAAATCTCAATGAGCATTAGAGTTAGGACCATGAAAATAAGTCGTACCAAGGGCGTAGTGAGGGGAGGGGACTTGGGGGTCTGGTCGTCCTTCCCCCCCCCCCCGAAATGTGAGAAAATGACCAAAAAAGGGGAAAAAGATGGCCAAATCTAGTGTTCTTTCACTTTGCCCCCCCCCCCCAACAAAATTTCTGGCTACGTCCCCAAGTCGTACTTAGCGGGAAAATGTTCCAAGTGTAAACTTTGTCATATCCACTGTTTATATATGTATATGTTCATTTATTTTATTATATAGGTAATGATCTAATGAAATCTGAAAGAAATGCTGAAGCTGTAGTTGCCTACACACAAGCCATAAGTCTCAATGGATCTAATGCTGTATATTTTTGCAACAGGTAAAAACGTAGTGAAATTCATATAAAAATATATATGTTGATATTCCAAAACATGCACTTAAAAATTTTGAGTTTATTCAAAAAATACTTTATTTGGAGCAGCTTGTCTAGATCTTCCTTCTTTCTGTTCTATGATTAAAAATCCACTTGGGGCTGCTTCCATTCCAATTGTATTGTCAAAATCCTCCATTAACAATACTTTCTAGATATAATGGTAATTGCCTATGTAATATTACTCAATAAATGTTTTGTTGTGATACTTGCATATTTTTGTTTTGTAAAAAGCAGCAACAAACCTATTTGGTAGATGGTCCAAAAGTCAAAATACCAGATGTCCCCTTGAAGGATAAAAATAGATAGTTTGCATAAAATAGGAATTTTCGTTTTAGTTTTCAGTTCAAATTATTAAATAAAGTAGATTGTGGTGAAAATTCTGTTGTATTGAAATTTTTTTAAAATAAAAGTTTGTTGTACAGTAGACTTGATAATCTGAAGTAAACGGGACCAAGACCTTCTTGGATTAACAAAAACTAGCTTTCTCTGACTTATTGGATAATCCAACTTGTTAAGCAAGTGGGGGGTGAACCTACTTTTACATGTTTTGTCCTTAATTCATTACACAACTGCCAAGAGTCAGTTTCTTGATAAGTGAGACTGACAGAAGCTGAAGGCCAAAATATGAATGCTTTCTTTTCTTTAACTATACATTTACTAAGGGGGCGCAGTGAAAAGTTCTGACCTGAAAGTTCATCCATGAACCCAGTCTAGGAATCAGTACCCCCCCCCTTCCTCCATAAGACTGAAATTACTCTTATTTTGTAAGAAAAATTAAAGAAAATGAAGGAAAACAAAGAGGCTTTAAAAAGAATTTTGAATAATCGGAATGCCTCAAAGTTTTGAGACACTACTTTATGCCATAATTATCTAATGGTTGTTTCTTCAAATGCAGAAACAAAATTTATGTAAAGACGAGTGAGTGTAATGTAAAATTATCCAAATACCAGGGTTGGTAAAAAAAAGTTTTTTTTTTTTTTTTTGAAAAAACCAAAAACTGGGTTTTTGGTTTAAACCGGTTTTTTGTTTTAAGTAGTATTAACATTAAAAACAATAAAATTTCTGAAAAATCATTCGAACTTCTAACAATTAAATTAAAATAAAATGTTTATTAATGTAATTAACACTATTCCCATATTAATTAATCAATAAATATTTCTTGCATTTTAACAAAAACCAACTTTTACAATTTAATTATTTTTTGCTTAACTCAATGGATTACTTTGTTTGAAAAAATTCTTTTAATGTTATTATTGATTATACAATATAAATGTGTTTTCTCCAGTTACTTTCAGTATGCTTAATTAGAAAGCTATTTTGCAAAAACTGTAATAAAAATTAGGTGAATATAATGCATTTAATGAAGCATAAATAATGCAGATTAATTAGCAATTATTTACGATATACAGGGTGATTATAACTAAGGTTCTGGTTTCAAAACACTAAAAAAAAGAATGATTGGCAGAATGACTTGAAAATTGACATGAATATTCCTGAAGAAATGGAATTTTAAGTAAAGGGGAAAAAATACTTATAAAAATGTAAAATTAATGACATCCAACACGTAGGAAATTTGCTCACAGAATGGAAACAATAGGCAGTCATGGCAAAATGATAACTTAAATTAGCAGCACACAATTACATAATTCATGAAAACATCACGAAAAAGTGAAGTAATCAAACAAATAACTTACTCAAGAAATGTTAAATATGTTGTCCACCGTGTTCTGCCTATAAGGTGAAAGCACAAAAATTCTTGTTCAACAACAGATCATAGTATGCCATGGTCATGATGTGGATGTGCTTGCAATTCACCTTTATTAAACCAAACGTGCCCCACATTAATATTCCTGAGGAACTTATAACATATAGGGGGGGATACGCTGAAGCTTGCAATTCACCAAAGTTTGCAATTCGACCACTGTTCATAACATTTTGAGGTACCCCCACAACCAGAAGTTGCTAGGGTTAAGGTCAAGTGAACTGACGGCCAGCCAGGTGTCGTGCTATCCTGTTATTGTCGAAATGGGTCTTCAGCAGCTGCTTTGCTGGTATAGCAATGTGCATTAGGGCGTATCACGAAAAACTTTTTTTCAAAATTCAAAATTTCAAGTCGATAAAAAGTTGTCACTATGGTCACATATTTACCAAAAAAAATTTCAGTGTAATTGAAAAATATTTAGGTCTCCCGGCATGGACCTAAAGTTTAATTTTTTTGTCAAAAATGCAGATTTTAAATTTTTTTTAGAAACATAAATATAAAGCAAATTTCTCTTTTCAAGTACAAAAATGTAAAGCTAAGAATATTAGTTAACAGTAAAGAAAATGTCTGTCATGTAACATTTAGGTCTCCCACATTAGCAGTAAAATTATCAGTTTTTCGCAAAATTAAGGTCTATTGTTCACAGTTTCAATTACTTCTAGTCTTTTTTCATTAATAAATTTCTCGTAACCATACGGGTAAAAAGTATTTCAAAACTTTATATGTATTTACTAGACCCAACTTAGGCTTAATTTCATAAAATAAAAATTATTTTTGGAGTACAAGAAATAAAACTAAATATAACTGATAATTAAAAATAATTATTTTCTACAGAAAAAAAAAATTATAAATATCAAAATGTTAACTTTTAAAAAGTAATTCAAAATGGATCTTGATAATTGATAAAAATTTCAGAATGTTATATTTGTCGGTTCAGAATAGGTTTATTTCATATGTACGTGGCATCAAAGTTATAAGCAGCTCTCTCAACCTGCAACCAAAGTTTTTTAGACTGGTTGTAAAGGACAATTTATAGCGACTAAATTAAAATATGCCTGTAAAAAACAAAAATATTAGATTTAGTTCATTGTTTCAAAAATATATTTTATAGTTATAGAAAAAATGAAGTCTTAATTGAATGTTTATTCCTGGACTACTGTTATTACAGAAATTTAGCACTGTTCTGCAACGAGCCCTCCTGACTGGAAATGTTCTGCGATAAAAACTCCTATACATGTAATATTGTTTTTTTGCAGTTTTTCTTAAATTCTTCCAAATTGCCCAGCTCTTGACAGACAAGCTGTTTTTTTTCTACTGCCTAGCGAGCTCCTTCATGAAAATTAGAGCTTGACTGACAACTGGTTGTGCATTCGCCCATTTTTGGCATACGATGATAATCGCATTCGTCTGGCATCAGCCTAACCAAGTTTTGTTTTTCCCCTGCTTTCATAAGCGATGTTTCAGAAAACCATTCACCATCTCATTGAACGCTACATTCAGCATATGTGTAGATTTCCCCTGCCCCTATTTCATTAGTTCTGTCACGCCATCAAAATCGCCAGCGCTGTCCTCAGCCATGCTTCCAAATTATTTTTTTGTTCGGTTTGATGTGCCACTGTGCAGTCGGTCTGGATTCTGCTTTACACTAGCTACTGCGATTGCTGTAGGTTAAGACAGTTGCTTTGATCTATGAGAGCACTGCTGTGTGCCAACTGTGTGGAAACAGCTTGAACGATATTGTATTGAAAATAAAACTAGGGATATTCCGGATAATTGAGCTGCAAATGTTTTTTATTATATTCTGCTCAGCTGAGTATGCAGAACCTACCTGGGGAGGGGGGCACTTTTCTTAAATTGATGTTAAAATTTTATCATAAAAATTAATAAAAAATTTTTGGGGGGCTTTAGTGTGACTTGTGGGGAAGTCCCCCATTCGGAGAGAATTTCTTTCTGGACTCCTAAAGTTGGCATGTCAGTATAGAGATGCTGCTAGTACACAACAGATCAAATACCTAAAATTTTGGAATAAGGTGCATAAAAAATTTAGTTCATGCATCCCATAGGATGCACTCTTTCCTAGTTCCAAGAAGTAGAAAAAAGTATAGAGAAAAAACCCTCCCCAACTTTTTTTTCTGCCTTTTTTTACTATCTATCATGGTCGTGTAACTTTGAAATGAATAGTGAATAGTGAAAATAGTTTTCACTACTTTGAAGTACAGATGAAGCATTTTGCTGTACTGTATAGTTATAATCTGCGGTTGTTGAAGAATAAGATGATGTGGTATCCCCCCAGTTATATTTCTGAATGAGGGGCTGTGTAAAGAATTTTCTAATTTCTGAGTTTTTTTACACCCTGTGGGTTACATACTGGAAATTGAACTTTCGTGGCTATCTACCGGCATTCAAAGACTGCATCTATATGGTGTAAAATTGTTTTGCACCTATGCAAATGCACATTTTCCGAAAAATCTTAAAGTTTTTGAATGTTGCATAGGGGTGCACTTTGCAAAAATCGTGGCTAAAACTCCCAAAAAAAAATTCTGTTCAACCCTGATTTTTTTCATAGATGAAGAGTGAATAAACCCCGGCTTTCTCGATGCATGTTTTTTCGTTCATCACCTCTTAGTTTTGCCCCAGAAGGAGCTCTGGGGTGGCGATTCATGTAGCAGTATACCCAGTGGCGGATTAATGTCGGTCGAGGCCCAGGGCACAAAAGAAAATATTAGGCCCTTAAATTAGAAAAAGGTATGAAGTTTGGGTTTTTGGTGGTGTAGAAGACAGAGCCCCAGTGCACCCGCCATTAAAAAAAATCTGCCTCTGGGTATACCTCATATCAATCTAAACCTTTTACAAAACTGCTCTCGTTCAGAAATTTTGTAGCTCTCCAGGGAATTTTAAGTAGTCGTTTCTTTTCCTTCAAGTGTATTAGCAATTTAGAAAAGCATTTTGAATTTTGTTTTTGGTATTTTTATTTAAAAAATTGTTTCAACCAAGACATTTTTAAAAGTTCATTTTTGTGAGTGGTGGTAGAAAAAACGTCTTGATGCGTCTCATCCAGAAATTCATTTCTCAACATACTTTGCTGATAAATGCATGCTCGTTTATTTTGGTTCAAAAACCCATGTTTCATTTAAAAGATGAATGATATTAGTATCCCAGATGTAACTAGGGTCACCGATTTGGGAATTCTCATTGACAAGCGGTTTAGGTTTTCTGAATATTGTTCAGGGGTGGCCGAAAAAGGGGAATAGCATGCTCGGTTTCATTTTCAAAAGGTCTGTTTGCATTCTTCTTAAGTCATTTCTCCGCTTTTCTGGGGTTTAGTTTGTCCTGGACTGCAGTATGCTGTAAAGTTCTGGAGACCATACCTACAGAGGGTTATAGACTTGGTTGAAGGGGTGCAGAGAAGAGATATGCATGTGCTTGTTGTCATACAAGGCTTGAGTTATGAAGAGAGAGATCATTTCTTCAATATGTTTACATTATAGAAGAATATATTAGAAAAACGCAAGTGTAGGCGGATATGATTGAAGGGTTAAAAATTTTGAATGGGATTTATAGAGTGGACCATGAATTATTAATACGCCGTCAATCGACTGCTTTGACAAGGGGGGACACCAGTATCAATTAGTAAGGGACAATTCTAGGTTGTGGGGTTGCTGGGAATTTTTCACTAATAGGGTTAAATATAAGGTTCTCTAATAAATGGAATGGCTTACTCTTAGGGGTAGTAAATTTTAACACAACATTGACATGTTTAAAAAAGAAGTATGATAAACATGTTGAGGTGAATTGCGAAGTTATCCATATTTAGATAAGACAACCATAAATATTGTTTATGAGTATTGTATTTCATCATATGTATAGTTTTTATAATTGAATTTTTAATTGGGATGCTGTATTTTAGAAATATGTAACATCCATATTTTTTTTTTAGCCACTTTGTTGGGCATTATGCCTATTGTGGCCTTGTATTTGAACACAAAACATGCCAAATGCTGGAGACATGCAAACATACTGTTAAGTTTCACCAACAGAAATCTGACATAGCTCCCCATATTCAGGTGTGAAAATATGTTGCAGTTAAGTGGGTGGTAGATCAGAGTTGTAGACTATCAAGGAGGGAAAAACATCATTCCAGAAGGAAATCACTTCACAAAGATGCATATGAATAGGGAATCGTAAGATAAACATCAAAATCTCATTTGCTTCAAATTTAATATTATTGAAAGAGCTAAGGTTTTTTTCAAATTGAAAAATCAATCAGAAGAGAATTTATAGATTGAAGCCGAAACCGCTGCAGCTATATTCATAAAATTTGGTCAGTACTTTTATTTCATGACGTAAAGACTCACTAAGAAGGGGTTTTCTGAATTTTTGACCCCCAAGGGGGATCAAAGATTACATAGAAAAATCGTGCAGAGTCGAATCTGCTGAAGTAAAAACTATGAAATTTGGTCAGTATTTCTATTTTGCAATGTAGGGACTCACTGAAAAGGGATTTTTCAAAATTTAACCCCTAAGGGCGGTTCAAAGGTTATATGGAGCAATCGCATAGCTGAGCTGAAACCGCTGAAGCTATAAATATGAAATTTGGTCAGTATTATGTTTCATAATTTAGATACCAACCAAGACGGGATTTCTAAAAATTCAGCACCCAAGGGGGATCATGATAGGTTCAGATGATTTATGGGTGAACCCGGGGCCGTCTCAAGAGCATCATGGGGCACCGGGCCAATTGGTTTTCCTGAGGCCCTACCTCGTAAATTCTAGAAAATATCAACCGAATCTCATTTTTGTGAGGCCCCTCTTCTCCTGAGGCCCCCGGGCCGTGCCCGGGTGGGCCCATGCGTTAAGACGGCACTGGGTGAACCATCGCCGATTAATTTAAAATTATCAATCCACTCAAGCAAAGTCGCGGGTAACAGCTAGTTTAATTATATTTGTTTCAGATTTATTGCATTTCCATGTGTTAAGTTCTCATTAATGGGTTTCTTTGCAAGCTTTCTCTACTAGTAGACAATGAATGTTAAAGAACCTAGTGTTATAAGTTGCTAAATTAAACTTTTTTCCAATGAGCCTTTGAATTAAACATGTTTTTAGAAACAATATATTTGATTCACAGGGATAAGTGCGTGATGGGGGGGGGGGGAAGGGGTGAAGACCATAATTTAATTTTTTTTCAAGAGGGACCGGACCCACTTTCACTCTGAAAAAACCCAGATTTTGCCAACAACTTAGGTCCTAGAGTGGTAATAAATTGTAGAACAGTGGCATCTCTGTGTACATGTCTGTATCTCTCATTTTGTTATGATAATTTGTTTTATTGCAAGTGATTCTTTTACATTTTATTCAGAGCTGCTGCCTACAGTCGACTGGGTGATTATCATGCTGCAATTAAAGATTGTGAAGAAGCTATTCGTCTTGACCCTACATATGGAAAAGCTTATGGGCGAATGGGGTAAGTGTTTGGATTTTTCTTTCCTAATAAGTTTAAATAAACAAAACAGTTAATAATGAATGAAATAACTGGTGATCAGCTAGTCTGGTATCAGTCTTAGTATAATGTTATTGGCAATGCCAGTTTAGTCTTTATTCTCCCTCTTCTACCTTCATATACCTTGAAAACATTGAAAAGTCCTTGAAAAAAAAAGTTCATTTTCAAGGCCTTGAAAGTCCTTGAAAAAGACATTTTTTTTAAGAATTCTGTGAGTCCTTGAAAAATTTGTTTTCCGAAATAGTTGTCGCCACTTTTTTTTTTACTCTGCTAGTGACATCCTTAAAAAAGTGCAAAGCACATGGAAAAAGCCTTAGCAGCCAATAACCCTGGATAATTGGGTTTAAAGCACATTTCTTCCCATTATTCTTAAGCCGGGTTTTTGTAGGAGCAGGTTTTCTGTGCCGTGTGCAAAGTGAATCCCCCAGCGTGACACGCCGTCCACTCGCCAATAATAAGAAAACAAGTTCGACTGTTTTCCTAGAGAGCGCAACAAGCCTCACGGCAGTGTTTTACGCCAGGCGTGATTGGCCGACTGCTTCTGGAGGAGTCAAATGCGTTGTGCACCACTTGTTTCACCGATCTTCTCTGCATTTTTGTTTTCTTTCACTTCCCTTCATCGAGCTTGTGCTTCCCTTCCAATCGTAGCATGCAGGCTGTGAGCTGATGCGCCATGGTAGGAAAACACAAACGCGTTGTGTGATTATGTAATACGTTTCTGTCCACGTGAAATGATCCAGTTCAGTTTATGCGGCGCCAAAAACCTATGTTGGAATGTTTTTCTTTTTTTTATTCTCTGTGCACGTGGAACCGCTCAGTCCGACGCAATATGTCAATCGCCAGCGGCGTGCTCTCGCCCTCACGGGAGCTCGGCTTTATACTGTAGGCTGGTTTTTTTCTGCATGTATGTCGGGATTGTTTATTTTCTCCCTGAGATTGCCGGGTGTTATTTGTGTGCCGTTTTATTTATTTTTTTATGATCGTAAATGATCTTGTTTTTTTTCCTTGCAACTTTTATGGAGTAAAAGCTAGAGTTCAAAATGAAGTTCCGACCTTTGTTTTTTTTCTTCAGCTCAGTCGGCACGCTCTGGCCCCCAACAACCAATACCTTCTAGAGTAGAAGACCTTCTAGAGCAGAAGGACTTCTACTGTAGGGTTCGTTTTCAATGAATAATTGCCACACACAATCACAAGCACTCTCTGCCACTTTTATATATAATATTTGGTTTAATCATACTTTTTCACAATAAACATGATACTATTAACACGTCCTCCTCGCTTACAGCGAGCCTTTGAAATTACCTCCTGAGTCCACAGGAGCCACTCTCTAACTAACCGAAAACACACCAAGCTTCTTTTCTCTTCGTCGAGGGCCTTTCTCCCCCACCCACGCTTTCCACTCCCATCATGCTCCTTCCCAATGGGGGAAAACCTTACATTACCCCCTTCCTAAGCGTGAAATATGCATAACATATTTTACAAGACAATCTGATTACATGCATAGTATCAATGCATTAACATAATAGAAACAAGGATATGATCAAATAACACGATACTGATAACAATAAATATTTACATAATTTGCAATAAAACGCAAGTAAACATTAATGTTCATTATTTCAGTTCACACAATTCATTCTGTTCGTAAACGTGATATCACGTCTGCACTTACGTTGTCTGTCCCTGGCGTGTCCGCTTCCAGGTGTTGTGATGATGGTCGGACAGTGTGAGTTTTTGTTCTGCCCCTACTGATGGAGTAATTGAAGCTCTGCCTGAGACTTCGTTCTTTCCTCTCAACTGGCAAGCCTCACATGCACACACAAAATTCCTTCGTATCCTTGACAATCCCCTCCCAATAAAATGAGTACTAGATTCTGTCATTTGTTTCTTAGCACTCTTGTACATGTCCCTCAAAAGGAGCGGGCCCTTCGCAAAAAAAACTTTTCTTTTCTTTGGTAAAACCAACCCCTTTGTTGAAGGGCACAGCCCGCCCTATCCTCACTTACCCTTCGCTGCTGACTCCCATTCAGCAACCAGTGGGTCGCTTCTTCGAAATTCTTCTTGTGGGGTGAGGGTGTGCTCTGTTTATGTTTTTTCCTCTCATCCACTCCATTTCTCCCACCCTGCTTTGCCTGCATTTCGTTGTTCGTTATATCCTTCTTGTTCACAGCTGCGATCTTTTGATCCTTCACTTCCCCTTTGAGTAAGTTGATAATTTGTGGATGTAATATGGCCTCCTCACTTATGTGGGGTGTAATAGCGCTCAAGATGGCTCTGTGGTGGACTACACTTGTTTTGTCCGTTACGGGAATGGCCAGATTGATGTGTCTCAAACCTGCCAAAATAGGCTTTCCGAACGCAGGTTTCAAATATGTCTTTGCTTTAGACTCTGTCTTGTGGCGAGGGACCAAATCTTCTCTTAAGACAGAAATTTGGCAACCTGAATCAATCAATGCATTCACAATTTTTCCCTCAATGCTAACTTTCGTTCTCTTCAATGCGGTGATAGATTGGATATATCCGGAATCCTGTCTGATATCGTCACTGATACCGATTCCTGTTACTGAAAACGCTTCTGTATCTTGTGGTACACTTTCCGTTTCTATCTGGTTGACTCTAGTATCCAAATTACCTGCTCTTCTATTACTCATGCTGACTCTGTTCTTATTTTCGGGACAGTTTCTTTTTACATGGAATCTTGACGAACAAATGAAACAACCTTCCTCTCGAAGTGGCTTCTGATCAGAATATTTCTTTCCATGGTCACGAAAATATCTATTCTGTTGGTTATCATAACATCCCATGTCAGAAAAATTTTCTGAATGTGAACCGCTATTATTTGTCGCACTCGTGTAATTATCTACTTCTTTCGCGAGTTTGACTGCATCTAACCAACCGTCTGTTTCTTTCAACTGTATATAGGTTCTGATGTTTGGGGACAGGCTTTCTTTAATTTTATCAACGATGACCAATTGTTTCAAATCCTCAAATGTGCTAACTTCCCTCGACTTGAGGTATAAATCTACAGTTGTTTCCACCCTGACCGCATATTGACAACACGTTTCTTCCGCTTTCCTTTTCATCGTATCTAGATTCTTTTTATGTTCAATGGGAGTGATTTGAAATTCCTTCAAAATCATCTCTTTGATTCTGTTGTAATCATCAAAATCGGGTTCTGCCTGCCTCATACTTATGCATCCAGCCTTCCCCTTCAAAATGCATAGTATAATTTTCCCATGGTATTCCTCCGGGACCTCATACAACTTGAATATAGTCTCTGCTTGATGAAAGAAAAAAGGCCAATCCTCTATGTTTTCCGTCACCTCTGGTATTACACCTTTCATTAAATTCAAATACCCAATAAAATCATTATTGCCACGTGTTCCCCGTCTTTCATTATGTTTTATTCTCTCTACCTCTAATTCGTGGTTTCTTGCTTCTCGCTCTGTTCTTTCATCGATAATACTATTTACTAATTCTTTCACAAATTCTGGTTCATAATGAGGGCTTTTCATGATTAGCTCTTTCAAATCCACAACCTTTGCGTCTTTGGGGACTTCCACCCGTAACTCATCTGCTAAAATCAGCAGGTCCTCTTTTCGTCCCCTGGCAAAGACGGCCATTTTTAATATTTTTTTTTTTTTTAAATGAATATCGAATGAAATTACTGTACGAAATAGTTCGGTTTCGCCTAATAACAAAAAAATGTGACCGCTCACCTCGGTATAGGCGAAAGTCTTGATGCTCGTTCGTTTCTGCCGATGGTCGAGCTTTCACATGAATATTCCGATGTCTTGAGACACTGGTGACCACCCAATGTGTGATCAGCTACGCCAAGTGATCAGTCCTGATCCTTCTATTTTGTCAACCGCTTAACGATGATTTATTCCTGCGATCACCTTCGCACAAAATAGCCAGTTTCCATTCAGTATAGTTCTACTGACCGCACTGCTGACACCACTATGTAGGGTTCGTTTTCAATGAATAATTGCCACACACAATCACAAGCACTCTCTGCCACTTTTATATATAATATTTGGTTTAATCATACTTTTTCACAATAAACATGATACTATTAACACGTCCTCCTCGCTTACAGCGAGCCTTTGAAATTACCTCCTGAGTCCACAGGAGCCACTCTCTAACTAACCGAAAACACACCAAGCTTCTTTTCTCTTCGTCGAGGGCCTTTCTCCCCCACCCACGCTTTCCACTCCCATCATGCTCCTTCCCAATGGGGGAAAACCTTACATCTACTCTAGAAGGTATTGCAACAACCCACTTCTAGGAAAACCCGGCTTTATGGTAGCATGTATCCTGTGATCGTATGTAGACGTATTTGGAGTCGTTGGAAGTCATTAAACTTTTGTACTAGGTATTTTTTCTGGAGGACTTGAGAAATCAATATCTTAGAAAAAAAAGTTTCATAATTTTTGCCGAAATAATTTCAGCCTTTCGGTCCGTAAGTGAGCGAAGCTTCCTCTGATTACTGTCAACCATAGGTGGAGATAGACTTGGAAGTCTGGGGGGGGGCACGATGATGTCAATTCATATATGCATATATACATTAGATCAGTCAACTTCACCTTTCACGCTGCCCCCCCCCCCCGTATTTCTGCCCATGCTGTCAACAAAATATATATTTAGGAGTGATGTGAAACGCTTGTACAAGGTTCTTTAAAGAAAGAAAACAAAAAATGAGTAGCAAGTGTGTGTACTTTTAATTACTTGTGGCTGAAAAATCTCTTCTATCAAGATTGGTTGCTGAGTGTGCCAGACAAAAATGCCACCAAATGGGGGAATCGGTACTGAAATCCATTGAGCTTATGTTACTGGAGGGAGTATGACACAGGGCCATGGCTAAGGATTTTTGTATTGTCTTGCGGCCCCCACCAATTCGGAATTCAATAATTTTATGACGGTGTTCACCTAAAAATTGCCACCCGGTTCAGTTGCCCTGCGCCCTCTAGTACCGGCACTGGTATGATATCAGTGGTCTGCATCATTCCTTGGAAGATCGCGTGCCGCGTTGAATGTCAGCGCATCTGTTATTTTCTAATGGCATCCATAGTTGTTTAAAGGAGTTTAAAACAATAAATGAAAGAAATAATTTCAGTATTGATTATATGATTCTAAAATTTATGAGAGATAGTTCCAGAAAAAATTAGAATTAATGAGAGATAGTTCCAGAAAAAATTAGAATTAATGAGAGATAATTCCAGAATTAATGAAAGAATTTCAGCATTGATAAAAGAGAATTCCAAAATTAATAAATAATTCCAGAATTAATGAAATAATTTTAGAATCAATAAAAGAAAGAATTTCAGCATTAATGAAAGAAAGAATTTCAGCATTAATGAAAGAAAGAATTTCAGCGTTAATGAAAGAAAGAATTTCAGCATTAATGAAAGAAAGAATTTCAGCATTAGCAAAAGAAGCAAATCCAGAATTGAAGGAATTATTCCAAAAGTAATGAAAGAAATAATTCCAGAATTGATGAAAAAATTCCAGAATTAATGAAAAAAATTATTCCAGCATTAAAAAAAGAAATTTTTTCAGCATTAATGAAAAAATTAAATTCAGAATTAATGAAAGAAATAATTTAATCTTTTTCTATCTTTAGAAAAGTTTTTCTTTTTTTAGTCTTTAAAAGAAAATTAATTGCAATATTTAGAGACTAAACTACATTACAATGAGGAAATTGACAGGCATGAACTGTGTTATTCAATGTGTCATGTTTTCCTTGCATTCGTTGTTGCTGCCGCCACTGCAGCTCCATGCTCCCTCCTGTAATAAAAGCTTGATGCTGAAATCCTGTATGAAAAGTGAAAAGCATTGCGATTTGGTGAAAATCTGGCTTTATCTTCAAATTTATTGCTCAAGAAACTTCCTGCTGTGAATGATTCCATCAAGCCTGAAAGTGACACTGTTGAAAACAATATAAATGTTTCATTGGAGGTCATTTATTGAAAAATGAAGTTGTGAATGCAGAAATTATATGAACACTACAATGTATTAAAAAAAATCATCATTCGTACAAATCAATATAAACAACCTGGGGGGGGGCACTGTACTGTAGATAATATGCAGTGGCCTATAAATCATTCTGAGAAATGTATTAGAGCATGAATTATTATAAATATTCTGTGTTTTTAGTTTGTTTCTTGAATTATCAGCAAGAAATTAGAGTAATTTGTACTTCTGATTTGTTTGTAGTGGAAACATTTTCCATGGGAGAAATTTGTTATAAAGCTCAGTGATTTCTTAATGATTCACACAGTGGATTTTTTTTTCTATGATAAAAGTATGCACCTTGTTTGTCTGAAATTTTTTTTTTTAATATTTCAATGTTGATGTGAAAATTTGAAGATGCATAAGTATGCAATGAATTCACTGTATGATATACATTACAGATGATGTGAAATAAAGTATGTAGAAATGTAATCTTTGAAAGTTTTAATCAAAATTAAATATGCGCCTATTCATGTGAAAAATATGCGTTTGTAAAAAGAGTCCTTGAATTTTTAAGTTTTACCTTGAAAAGTGCTTGAATAGTCCCTGAATTTTTTTTTTGTTGGAAGAGTACGAACCATGTTAATATTTCATTTTAAAAATGTCATTGAATTAGATTGGCGTGTAGTAGTCTTGGTGACAATAAAAAAGCTATGGAATGTTACAAAAAGGCCATTGAGTTGGACCCATCTAATGAAAGTTACCACACCAATCTGAAATTAGCAGAGGAGAATGCTAGCAAAGAAGGAAATAATGTGAGTATGCATAGTCTGTTTGCAGCCAAGTTTGCTCTGAAGGGAAAGCTACAACGAAACCGTATCACTCATTTCTATGGCAACAAAAGCCTTTTATGAACGAGTAAATAAACCTTTGCCCAAAATACTATCAGAAAGAACACAATGAAAAGGGAAATACAAAGAAAAACATGTGAAATTTCTAATGCATTTTTACACAGTATGGGTGCCATCTTCAGAGGATAAATATAACCATGTACTATCAAGCTGACCAGAGATCCCACCTGGGTTTGTTACCAAGTCTTGATTTCCAGTTCCTCAACAGAAAAAATACCCCCATTCAAGTCGCATGTCATGGTAAAAAAAAAAACCATCAGATGTCGTTTCTGACGTTGGCATCTGACTCAAATGGGCGTATTTTTTTCTGAGCAACCATGGGTGAATATTTGGTTACCAACCCAAGTGGGAATCCCTGATTAGTGTGATAGTACATGATTTTATTTATTCTATGAAGGTGGTACCCATAGTGTGTTGATATGCATTAGGTATTAGTTGTTACTATCGATCAGGATTGGCAAGTTTTTGCCATAGTAAACGATGAAAATAAACCACCCCAGCAAAAATAGTTTTGCCATATATTTGCCAGTAGCAAAAATTGATAGATTTTGAAATTGTTTTGAACTTGCACTTTTATGAAACAAGCTGAGAGAATCTCAACTTACAAAAGTGCAATATTTTGAATTAAAATTTTTTTTTTTTGAACAGACATAAGGGTTAGAGATAAATATTCATAGAAACATTTCTGCCAAGCAGGTTGTCTTTACACAATTTCTTAATCAATCATGTTTTTTCTAAATGAAACCCACCAACATGAATGATAATACAGGAGTGCAATGAATATTAAACAGTGTTTTCTACCTAGCATTTACCTGAACACTCCCGTGGTCAAACAGAGGTGACCAAGAATCCAGCTATGCCACAGTTGCTTATATTTTAATTTCTGCTTTATACTAAAACTCATCCCTTGAACAACCTTTTAAAAACTACTAATCTAGGAGATGTGTAGAAAAAAGAAATGTGAGCAGAAGAAAGTGGAAAATTCCAGCTCATTCTCTTAGTACTGATAAGGGTCAGCCAAGTTGGTGCTGCTTGTATTCTAAACATCTAAAGTACTAACCACTATCAGTAACTAAGCTCACAGTGAGTTTTTAATTTAGACGCTAACTCTTTTTGTTTGGAATATCTTAAACTTGAAGCAAACATTATAATATCTTGCTTCTTTTTAACTGAGTCAAAATCCTGGCAAATCAAATTACCATAAAGTTATTCATACGCAGGGTGACAAAGCTATCACAGCCACGATGAAAGAATAGAAAAATATAGAAGGCTTGTATTCCTGTGTTATTATTTTTAATATAATCTTTTCTTTATTGCTCAAGTTGATAATTGTGACAACAAAAAATTTGAATTTCCCACCTCAAGAAATACAGTAGAATCTCATTAAAGACTTCACTTATAATGGACAGTTCAAAAAATTTTTAATAAAAAATGCTTGTTTTTATCTGACTAGTTTAAAACTCGTTTTAAGCATTTAAAAATGTATCCACTCATTTCCAAGCAAGTGATTAAACATTGATTGCTGTGTTTTGTATAAACATGGTGTGCTGCATGACACATACTGCTCACCAGTTTGAAAAATTAAGATAATGCAGTGTATATGTACACATCTTCAATCAGCCTATGTTGAAGGATATTTTGTTATATTTGATATATAATACACTTTTAATAGCTAACTACTGTTTGTTTCTTGATGTACACCCTATAAGAGTTATTTGTTATAAACAACTTTCATTAAAACGGCCAACCTTCAGTCCCTATTAACCCATTATGAGGTTCTACTGTATTATGTTTAAGAAACTTTGAATATGTTATGCACAAAAGGACAACTGAGAATGATAAGCGTAGTTCTTATTTGGGGGTGGGGGGGTAACATTTTATTCATCCAAAACTGGTTCTAACAACTGATAATTGCATAATACCCATGATGTAATAAAGTCCAACTCTATTATAAGGATCTTGATTATAATGACACTGCAACTATAGTCCGTTTCAGGTTAACTTTGCAATGAAGAGGAAGCTACGAGGGAACCGCATCACTCGTTGCTATGACAACGAAAGCCTCTTAACCTATGTATCGATGGGCAGCTCGGTAAGGTATGGCTGATTCTCGCCAATCTCACAGAAAAAAATATTTTTTACGTGTAACGTAATGCGTGTAGAAAAAATTGCAGTCGGTTAGTAACAAAAAATTGGCTAATGAAAAAAAAAAACCATTGTCGATACTTTCAGAAATTAAAGTACGGTTTTTGAAATCATTTTTTTTATTGAAAAGTATCTTAGTAACTCCTATTAACCCAGTTTTCACGTTTGAATTTGGAAATAGCCCCAAATAATAATAAAAATGATACGGAAAAATTTAGAATTCTTTTACTCCCTTTTCTTGCCGAAATTTCCGTCGCTCACCCACCCGAATGCATATACGTCGATGCCACTTGTTATCACTACAGTTTGTCATTTTTTATGGATTCCCATTCTATGGAATCCTCACTTGAAGTTGTAGAACTATCGGATTCTCTATTACTTATTAATTGTTGCTCCAACATGTGTTCCATCAGGCCATCTGCAATCCAAAATTCCTCTTCTTTTTCAATTATTGCCAAAAACTGAGAATGTTTTAGCGTGTCTATCTCTGGTGAAAAGAAAGATACAACTGTCACAGAAAGAAAAAATACACTGCAAGCCTAAACCATTGTGGGTCTCTCTCTCTCTCTTGCTTATATATATTTATCTAGAGAGACACTGAAGGGGGGCATCTGGAGGAACAGCCTCTGCTGTGGGGGTGAAAAAGAGACATTACTTATGTCAACACCCTCCACTATCGGCTATTGGAATTCAGAAACCACCCCTATCCTACGAACAGAGCAAGAAATAGATATAAAAAAGGGAGGGTGCCTGGAACCATAACCTACACCCATAAAGAGAGCCTCTTACAATGGTATCGGTGCTGTCGTGAAAGAGGAACACTTCCTGTGATCTGTGAGTGAATATCTGAATTCATTGGAGGTATTTTCGGGAGAAAATAAAAACTAATTGAATATTCGTCTGGGTGTGTAGGCCTATAACTACATGCAAAACTGAATGAAAAATTGTATCGGAAAATTCAACAAAATGACGATATAATATATATATATATATAACTGTGCAACCAAAAAAACGCACGATAGTAATATTGGCGGGGAAAATTTCTTGGAAATCACGCCAAAATGTTCTTGAGCTTGCCATGGATTTTTGATAATGATAACCAATATTTTTTCTAATTTAAAAATTTTAAACGAATATATATTGGTTCAAAACTGTATTTTTTCAGTTTCTTTTTCAAAATCATAAAAAAATTTGAAATATCCTATATAAATGATCGTCATAAACCTTCGATGTATGGGAACTATATTTTGCGGCGAAGGAATACACTCTCTACCTTTCTCTTCACTGCAAAGTTAACCTGAAACAAACTACAATAAGTGACATCAATAATATTGGCAATGTCTGAGGTAATTCCTATAAAGAATAATGTTAATGAACCGTGCTTATAACGCTTATGGATAATCACCTCAGATATAATAACTAATTTTTCATTACTTTTGTTCCCATTTCAATGATTTTAAATTCCTAAGATTAGAGCTGATCACATGAAGGGAGAATATTTGTTTATTTATACCTAATGTTGAAAAAAAAAATTTATTTCATGTTATTATAACTTGACATTATAACTTGAGGATTGTTAAAACACTATACAAATCATTTCCATATTTTACCTGACTGCTTTTATAAAATTTTCAGTTTATTTATTTTTTAATGAAGCTGGCTTTAGTTCCCAATCTTTACTGGGGAATCACAGGAATGAAAGTAATTTGCGCAATTAAAATAAATTGTGTTATAATAAATATGAATATAAATATTTTCATCTTGCATATTTGCCAAATTCTTTTTTTCTCTCATGAAATACATTTTAGCAAACTTGCTGTCACATTTTTTTTTTCTCTCCAAAGGTTATTTATAAACAATATTTGGTGATTTCATCGACATTTGGTAAAAATCATGATGTTCCGTATCAATTATCCTAATTTCCTATATTTTTCTCAATCAAATTGGTCACCCTAATCATAAAGAAATAGAAACTTCATGCAAAGAATTTCATTGCCTCTCTCTGATTATATCTTTCGTCAAAAAAAGGCTTGAAAACATCAACGTTGGTTGTAATGACACCTCAGTTACGACAAAAACGTTTCATAAATTTCATGGAATCTTAAGTGTTGTTATAACTCAGTTTGACTATGTATTTCAAGTTTATTTGTTTTTCCTATTTTCGCTGTATTTTACAATTTTGCCACTGTCTGGCAAAAACCCAACCCTGCCATTGATATGCATAGCAACTTGTTTGTCATTTCTGGGCATAATTGTGCAGTGAGCACTGCATTGGGTATCACCACTATGACAAGAGTCTAGCAAAGCTAATTTGGTTAGACAAGCAAGTCAATGTTAGTATAAAAAAGTCAGAATTTTTCTTCGAATCTGTGGTTCACTCCCGAAATGTTCTGAACAGTGATGATTGAAATAAAGAATAGTTATTTTGACACTATATTGTAAAGATAGTTTTATTTTTACAATAGATTTTTTCACTTTTATCAGAATTTTTGTTAACGTGTTATGCAACTGTTATTTTGACAGCAATCGCAACCTGGTTCTAATACTTTTGTGGACATGTCAGGAATGATGAGCAACCCTGTATTACAAAATATAGTGAGTAGACAATAGCTTACTGTTATGTACTATAATTTGTTATCACCTGTGTAAACCTCTGAAAATTCAACTGATGTAAAATTTCATGTTTGATAGAAAAATATATGGGTGGACTACTTGAAAAGATCTTTATCGAACTCTATTGCAGGAGTGGTTCCAGACACACACGCACACCCTAGTCTACACATGCCCCTGCATGTGGAATGCGAAGGTTATCCTCACAAACATCTGAAAATAGAACATTTTTTGCAAACTGTACTCTGTAAAAAAAAGTCTGAACAGATCCCTTAGAGCAGCGGTTCTCAACCAGTGTTCCACGGAACCCCAAGGGTTCCGTGTGCACCTCCCAGGGGCTCTGCGGCGACTCGAAGAAAATAAAATGAATCAGTAAATTTGATAGATAAGTAAATAAGAGAGGCCTACAATGTTCTGCCATAAAAATTACGTACAAAAAAAGGCTTCTCGAGTCAAACAGGGTTCCGCCATACAAATTATGTGCTGAAAAGGGCTCTGCGAGTCAAGAAATGTTGAGAACCGCTGCCTTAGAGCAATGGTTCTCAATTGGTACTCTTTAGCCCCTTGAAGAAAATAAATCAGTAAATTTTATAAATATATAAAAAATGAGGCCTACTGACTCCAGCATAAAATTATGTACTAAAAAAAGGCTTCCAATTCAAAAAAAAAGAAAGTTGAGAGAACCACTGCCTTAGAGTGAGTCAGGAGCCTCATCAAAAATAAACAGCAAGCATTGCTATTGTAGATGATATAACATTTAAAAAATTAACTAGTAGCAATTGATTCATGTTAGAACTTCCTAAGATTTTTAAAAAAAAATCGTACTAATAAATGAAGCATTTTTGTTTCCCTCGCTACGCCCTTGTGTAGAACAGAACCCTATTCAGCACTATTCAAATAACTTAATATTGCATACGAGTATACATTAAAAGGTAAATATAAGCTTAGTGGGAGTGGTGAAGCTATCTGTATTAAAATGAATGACAACCATATTTTTTTGGTGATTTGTTATCTCTTTAAATTATTTTAGTTTATATGTTTGAATTCCAAACTGGTTGCTGTATTTAGGCCTATGACAACCTTATTTTTTATGGGCTTTCTTTCTCAATGTTATTATATATGTGTATATCATATTTAGAGCCCAGATTATATGCACTTGAAAAGTGGTAAAATATGCACTTAGAAATGCTAAAATATATACTATCTTTACACATCCATCTCTTTTATGGGTATATTTTTTCAAACACCTTGTTAGACAATTTGCCTGTTGTGGCCTTTGTATTTAAAAAATCCTAAAAAAATTTTAATTCCAAAATATGTACCAAAAATGAGAAAATATGCATTAAAAAAATCACTATACAATAAAAGCAGATATGTTTTTAAAATGCATATTTTCTATTTGTTAGTGCATATTCATTTACAAAAAAATATCCCCACATATGCATATGCAAAGAACTTCTAAATATTTTTTATTTAAGCATTTTTAATTTCCAGTTAGTTGTGGTTGTTCAATAACAAAATACCAGTGAAAAAGAATTTCAAGGCTATTTCTAAAAGAAATGAACATTTTTGACTATTTCTAGAAATAGCGTTACAACGAAACAGAGTGGATATTTGGAAAAAAAACTGATATGAAAATATTATGAGCAATATTCATTTGAAAAACTATGAAAAAGTGATTGAGTATCAATAAACCTTCACAAATATGCACTTATTCTAAAAATTTGATTTTATGCATTTATATGCATTAATGCTGGAAAAAGCCAAAATATCCAAGTGCACATGCATTTGCATATAATCCGGGCTCTAATCATATTTATGGGACGGCCTAACTGGAATAACAAGAAAGATTAACTGTATCCAACACTGCACCATTCTCAGCAAATTCAATACAGGAAGAGACCATTGACTGATTGGATGTAAAAGAATGCTAAACACTAAAATGGAAATGGCAAAACTTAATACAAAACTTAATGACTAAAACAATAATATAAAAACTTTCATCAGTATGACAAATCTTCAAGAACATGTGTATAAATTTCAGTTAGAGGTGAAGAACCAATTTCTTTTGTGTTAAATATCACTTAAGAAAGACAAGATATCACCATGATGAACATGAATTCAACCACCACCCTAAAAAAGGTAACACAGGAAGTTGCTGGGGAAAAGAAATCAAGCTGGTGAAGAAAATAATAGAAGAAACAAAGAAGCCCAAGAAAGATTAGAGACCAGATAAAAAAGAATGGCCCCCTAAATCAAAAGTGGAATATGTAGAACTTTATAAGATGGTGCAAAAGCAGATTACAGAAAGTTCAATTGTAATATTGTAAAGAAAGCACTGGAAGATAAATAGGAGTTTGAAATCAGCAAAACTAACACTATATGTTGGAAGAAAGAAAATAATTGCTTTGAAAAAGGAAGATGGGACCATCACAAAGGATGGAAATGAAATTTTGGAATTGTAGAAAAATTTTATATTAAATTTCCTTGCTTTAGCAGCCATACCATAAAAAATTAAGAGAGACTGGCTTCTTTAATGTTTGAGTCTGCTTCATGCCAGGAAAGGCGAGGTTCCATGAGAATCACATAATACATTAAGAAAAGACATAAATCTATATCAAATATGCAGATCTGTTTGCATCTCTAGTCACTACATCATGTATACCTTTGAATACAGCTCAGACAAAATAAGTTTAAGTATATTTTCTCTAAAACTCTTTCTACTTAGAGGTGATGAATAGTATTTAGAGGTCAGAAAAGAGATGATGAAAGAAAATGATTATGAAAAAGGGGACTGGGATTTTTTTAAAGAGTTTAACACAGACTGTAAAAAGACGGCACTTACAAAACTGATCCGATATCCAGATGATGAGAAGTTTGGTGCCACTATCTTGGTGTTGGTTACAGCCAGTTATAAAATGGTTGTCTTCAAGTCATCAACTACAGTTATTGAATAAGCTAAGTCATGTCCCAAAACATTTTATTCTACTTTGAATCTTCTTTGCCCCTTCCCTTTTACATCTTTCACTCCCACTAATAGCTCATAATAACCAATACTACTAAACCATACATGTACCCCCGTTCATATCCCTCTGTGGAACCTCTAACGATTGGTACATGTTGAAATGTGCATGTACGTGTAGTGAAACCTGACATGAAGTTTGTTTCTGTGTACTGCTTGTTATGTGTAGTACTGCCATCTGCCACCAGTTTTTTCTAACTATACTAGTTTTTCTAACTTAAGCTCGTAATGAATTCAGAATGTTTAAGGTTTTCATCAGTTGCTTAAAAAATAAATAATGCATTTCTGCAACATTCACGGAAATAATGGAAATGTAACATTCAGAAGAAAATGTGAGTGATATGTACAGGAAAAATTTTTGTTGTACACCCATATAAAATAGATTTAATTGATTTGCCTACAATATCTTGGAACTATAATTTTTGTATTATAATAATTTCATGCTTTCTTTCTACTTATTCTAGGTTAGTAGTATAAGGCAAGATCCAAATATGGCTAATATGTAAGTATAAATTTATGAACCGTAAATTAAAATAGTAAAAGGTATTGTTTCAATGGGCCATGACCAAAGATAAGAAACACACTGCTTATAAACTCAGTGTTTCTCTCTGATTTTTCTTACTGCCGGTCATTGTTTCTTCCGGTGCCTCTTTCGTGCCACATACCTTTCATGTGTCCCATTTCCTGTCATAGGAAAGAAAAATCTGAGTAGGCCATATTAGTAGACCACAGTGCCACAAGTTTGAAAGTTGATATTGTATGCATCTTGGACCTTAGCAAAAAAACCACTTGCCCTTTCCCAGTTTCTGCCCTGGGAACCTTAGAGTAGGTATTTTGTATATCTTAGTCTACACAGGGTGATTTAAATTGTTTGTTCTAGTCCAGGCAATTTGTGGATGAACCCTGGCAAAATTGCAATAGAAGCATTGTAAATTATTTCTTAATCAAAAATCATTACTGAACAACATATCCAAAATCGGACTTTGAAATCCTGTTTACATGAGCATGATTAGGGATACCAAAACTGCTTTTTTCTCTCCATAGGAGAAAAAATAAAGATTTACACCCTATTGTAATATATTGACATAATTTTGAAATTGTGTTTTATAAATTCTGAATATTATTAGATATGGAACTATTTTTCTCATTAGTTTTTGATTGTTTTGTTAATCATTTTTGATTTATTTTACTGCCTGATTCTAATTTTTTTTATCAATATTGAATTTTTAATGAAATTTAAATTCTTAATTTCAATCAGCCATAATATTGTTAGTTCTGAAGCTATTTCATAAAATAATATTCGTTTTTCATTTCTTTTAATGAAATTTTTTTTTATTTAGATATTCATGTGCATATAGAATTTATGAAAGATATAATTTCAGAATTTGAAAGTTTTCAATACTTTTCGGGGGCCCTGGGCCAAATACAGTGACATCAGATCTTGGGGTACAGTGGGTGCACAAGCACCCGCAGAGAATCTAGTTTGAGTAGCATTTTTTATGTAGATATTAGTTTGCGCATATGAGACTACCTAGTCTTTTGAAGTAGTGAAAATTGAACAAAAACCTCATCCTGTAGTAAATAAAGTAAGCAAACACTTTTCCTTGGTATTTTTTCTTGGCTAGCCTTCCGTTTTAATTTCAATGCTTTTTTTTATCTGTACATGTCTTCCAACATAAAGTATGAACACGTATTCCAGCAGTTGCAACTACATCATTCTTACTGTTCCGACTGGCTTCATTTATACCATCTCCTTCATTCTTTGAAACTTTACGTCGGCTTCATTGCCTAATCTTTGTTCACAAATCACAAAAATATCAGTATTGTTTATTTTATGCAGGAAATTAGTTGTATAAATGCACAAAAAATCTCAGAAGTAACTCAAGAGTATTGAAAATCTTAACACAAAAAAATTGGTTTTTCATTTTTTAATAGGGAAAAATAATTTTCTTTCACTTTGCAATGGGGAAAATAGGTTTCTATTTTCTTGGTAATAGGAAAAAATAAACAAAGGATTATGGGAAAGGGGCAAAAAACTGCACAAATCCACCAATATGGTGTAATCTTTAGTTTTCCCTATGGAGGGGAAAAATTGGTTTTGGTATGTGTAATTTAACTGGACTATTCAACAATTATACTATCATTAACTAATGCACATACTGTTCCCAACGTTTCTCCCAATTTTCGAATCCAGCTATCTCAACGAATATTTCACTTTGGAATTTTTTGTTGACCTCAGAAGAGACAGGGCAACAAAACTTTTTGATTAGGTTTTTTTAGCACACTGGGACTGTGTAAAAAGTTAATTTCTTCATTTTTTATGTATACAAATCCCTCAAAGAAATTTCAATATTTTAAGCAACTGCATTGTCCTTTGAAAACATTTTGTAACTGAAGCCCCATTCACATGGGAAATAAAAAAAAATGGGTTTAAAACCCCCTTCAAGAATTTTCACCAATGAACCAATGACTGCTCTCCATTTCTTTCCTTACGAAGGAAAAAAGTCAAGCGGGTGCTAGCACTTCCAATGTTACCGCAATATTTTGCACATGCGAACAGGGCTTGAAAGTATACTTTTAGAGTCAATGGTTGCAAAGGCAGTCCTATAGACAGCAATTTGAATCACCATGTATAACTCCCTCTAAGCTGGAAACTGGTAGGAATAACTTATTTGCCAATTAAAAAAAATTATGAATTTGTTGATATTGGCAATATGAACATATTGCATATATTATATTCCCCAGCTGCTGGAAAACTCGAGGGACACCGGTGTTTTGAATGTTGGAGTTTGGACCATTCCTGGTATGCCTGAAAAAAGTGGTTTAATAAAAATCACAAAGCACCCATATTAATTTATATCAAGTATTGAATAAATATGCGAATCAAAATGAAATGGTTTTTTTTCACTGTAGCAAACAAGTTTTGTGCAAGAATTTGATAACGACAATTAAAAATCAAGCCTTTACTTATAGATCTAATTTAATTATCAGCCAAATATGAAATGCTGATGCTTCTATTTTGCACATTTTTCTGCATGTTGGAAGACTCAAGAAATATGTTGTTGCTTTTGTATCGCAATATCATGTTTTTTAGTGCAACTCTTTAATTTTTTACACTACATATTCCAATTTTACACACATGATCAAGTAATACAAAAATGTTTCTCTACTTACATCTCCATTTAACACTAGAATGACAGAATCTGTCTTTTTTTTTTTTACCCACGAAGCTACTTTGACATGCGATTACACCCAAATGGTTTATCTCAGTTTGTTGAAATTTTATGAATTTCTTTATATTGTTAAGTTCCTAAAATATAAATGTTCTGGGTTTCTTAGTTTAGTGGTAACATGAAGTTCTACCTAGAATGACAGTAGTAGTCATTTCGACAGCTATAGGGATACTGAACTAATATGATTGCAAAACGTTGAAATATAGTCTTAAGCGAACACTTATATTGGGGGAAATGGATGTTCTATCACTGTTTGCTTTTCTCCATTACCCATTTTGTACCATTGAAAGCACACCTTTTGAAGAAGCTTGTTGTGTGTTATTCTATTAGTATGTGTTATAGTGTTTCTATGGATCTTTTTGCTTTTACTGCATTGCATTCATTGGTACAATGTTGCACAACAAAAAAAATCTTCATTTTGCACTCTTTTACCTATGAATGATAGGTTTCGTAAAATAATCTGCAAGGTTACATTTGCTATTGATATATTTCATTTTAAAAAGTTCTTTTTTTTTCCACAATGTTTCTTAGAAAATAATGCTTTACATCAATGTGTTTTGAGCGGTTGTTCTTAATGGATGAGAATGAAAAATCAGTTACGGCCTGGTTGTCACAATATACAACAAAATAATCTAGATCAATTTATATTTGTTTGCATTCAAATAATATATTTTGCACCCAAATAATCGGTTAATGATGTATATTCTGCCTCCATATTTGATAAACTGACACGTTTATGTTTGAATGCTTACCATAATATAGGAAGCATTATCTAATATATAACATAACACTGTGCAACACTGATTTTGGTGTCTGATTTTTAAACTTACTGTAAGTGTATTTCGTGTGCTGAAAACGAATGGCATTAGTTTTCGCCCTTCAGCTCTTGTTTGTGAGATATGAAAATAGCGTTATTCACACACACATTAACACATTAAATTAGGCTTAAGGTATAGGCATTAAATTGAGGGAAAAAAATTGTTTAATTAATTATTATTTCAATTGATTGAAAAAAACAACACTCCTGTAAATCTACAATGGCTTAATTAAAAATCAGAAATGAAAAGAATCAGATGAGCACAACAGGAAAAGTTATTTTTTCCATTCCGAAAGCTTCTTTTGTTTGGAATTTTTGAGTGAACTTTGTTTACACTGTCTCTTTTTACAGATTCCAACAGTAATCTATCATATGAGTATCCCATCTACCCTGGTATCAGTCTTCCATTGCTTTTATGTGCTGGTGAAATCGTTCACCTTGTTCCTCACTAGTATCACCTAGATTTTCAGGAAAACTGTGTAAGTGGTTGTGCAAGTAATGAACCTTTATGCTCATATTACAACCAAGGTCTATAAAGTTGTTGGGAATACTGCTAACTATTTCAACATAGTTTCCAGCCTTGTGGTTGCAAAGAAATTTCTTGACGGCAAGGACAAATGAGATCCACACTGTCTCATTCATGGAATCTATGAAATCGGGATCATGTATGAGCTGTCTGATTTGAGGACCATCAAAAATTCCAGCTTTAAATTTTTCTGCATTTATTCCACGTATTTTTTTCCTATGTATGCCTGATCCAGAGCTTTCATGAACTGTTTCATTAACCTTAGCTTTATATACAGCGGAGGCAAGATGATACTGTCTCGTCTGTCTAAGGGTTCAAGAACGACATTTCTTTCTCCAACAACTATGTTGTCTCTCGTAGGCCACTCTTTTCCTATCCAGTGGTATTGTTAGGCCCTGCTATCACATAGGCACACAAAGCAATGACATTTCATGTACCCCCCCCCCCTTTGCTGACCAAGAAAGAAGTTAAAGAGTAATTTGTGTGCACTTGCAAATGATTGAAATTTGTGAAACTATCTTCTCTATGACCAAAAGTGATAGTATCATATTCCTTTTTCATTTTGGGTGAGTTAGCAATGAGTATTGACCCCATTTAGACCCCTTTTCCCATTAGTCCACTGTCATAGATGTTATGTACAAGTTTTACACACTGTGGGTAGAGTCCAAACTTTATCTTGGTCACCAAGCCTAACGCCAAAATACCCAAGGTAAGCTCTTTTAACAAAATCAGAAAAATGGCTTTACCATTCTCTTTCAGGATGTACTCACCACATCTGTAGCAAAATGCATCATGATGATCATTACAACTTCGACTGGATGTCATTTTTTCTTTTATTCAGCCCTCAAAACAAAGAACTTTATAAGTTGTGTAGTTGTTTGTGATTTGCGGAATAAAAACCCTGGAACAAATTATATTTGTTTTGGATTGTTCCACGACCATGTGTTACGAAAGCCGTACAATGCACATTTAACTTAGAAAAGGAGTAGGAAGAAAAAAGCAGAGGAAAACACATCCACATAAAAAAACTTGAAATAATTTAAATCCACATAAAAAAAATACTATTCAATGTTAAAATATTGCATAATTGAGCTATGCTGAATCTCAAAAACTAAAGCTGATAGAGAAAAACTGTTTTCATATTTGAAATCGGCGCACCAAATATAGTCAAAATCAGTTTAAAAAATTCCAGGCACAAAAAATTTTTTTCCGTAATGCCATATAATCCTTTTCCTCCCCCATGGAAATTCTGCCATCCCTATTACAGGCAAAGCCTGAATCAGAAAAAGAATGATTTCAAATTTTTGACATTTGATAAGTTCAACATTAAATGTTTAGAATCGTTCACATGTTCCAATAATTTTAACAAAATATTCTTGTGCTTCAGACTTGGATTTTTCGAAATTCTGCTAATACATTGACAGCATAACAAATATCTGGACGTGTACAATTTGCAATGAATGCTACACAACCTAATACATTTCTGTAAGGAAAATTGCTCATTTGATTTACTTGATTGGCAGTAGCTGTACTATGAAGTTTTGTGTACAACCTTTAGCAATAGCTAAAGAACAATGAGGATATCAATATTTAGAATACATATCACAAATTTTATTTATATATTGGTATTGATGAACAAATAATTTACCGTCCTTATCAGCAAACTCAACATGTAAGTTTTTTAGTTGGACCTAAATCCTTTAAGTCAAATTTGCTATTCAACAGACATTTAGTGTGATTCAAATCATTTTCTGATTTTCCAAAAACAATATCATTGACATAAAATAATACACTTGTTCCAAATACAGGGTGGGCAAAAAGTCTGTAGAAACTTCAAAAATGAATAAAAATGGAAAAAATAACAAATAAAAATGGTTTGCAGAGTTAGCATCGCTTGGTCGCTGAAATTTTTTCAGACAGGAAAAAAAACTCAGAGCTGATAGGAGGCGCTGGTATGAGAAACTTTGGTGGAAATATGCAAATGAGATTGTAATACTGCTGTAATAAACGATTTGGAGGCATTCTGATCATTGAGACGGTAATACTGCTGTAATAAACGATTTGGAGACATTCTGTTTGTTATTTGCGTATCTTTTCTTTGACACATGTACATCAGTTCCATCTATCAGCTGTTTTGAGTTGTTTTTTTCCTATCTTAAATTCCTGTCACCTAGCGATGCTAACCTTGCAAACAGTTTTTATTTTTTATTTTTTTTCCGGTTTTTATAAATTTTTAAAGAGTTTCTATATACTGACTTTTTTCCCACCCTGTATATACACACAATTGTGGTATTTCATTTTCTTAAATTGTAAAGATTTAACAACAGAATGAAATTGTAAAAACCATTCACGTCCACTCTGACGTAGACCATGAAGTGCTTTCTTGAAACGACAGACATAATAAGGTTTGTTAGAGTCAATGAAACCGAATGGTTGTCACGTGTACACTTCAAGATTCAATTTTGCATAAAGATACGCACATTTGAGGCATCCAATTCACAATGAAGCCATCCAACACAACTTACTAATAAAGTGAAAAATAATCTCACAAGTGTAAAGTTGACCACAGGGTAAATACTTCTTCACAAGAGTTACTTTTGATTTGATTTTAGCCTTTAGCTTTATAGCATTCAATGTTCCCTTTCTCATTCTTTTTCACTATGTAAACCCATCTATTTTCCAAGATTTTTGTATTCTCTACCTCAGGAACCGAAGTCCACACTTCATGTTCATTCATAACATCCATAGCCTTCTGCCATTCAGATGAATCGAAAGGTTTCATAGCTTTGTGAAAGTTTCACAGAATTTTTTCATCAACATGATTAACTTTGAGTTTAGTGAATTTCACTTTCCCTGAAAATTCGTTTTTACCACTCAAATCGAAAACATTGTTATAATTAATCTTGTTTTTTTCTCTATTTCTTGACATCTTAACCTTATATTCTATATTCGTTCCAGATATTCTGTAATGAATGCCAACATGTGATCCATCAGGTTCAGGAACAGCTTTACGTATCCAATATTAGCGTCTCTACAGTGGGTAATGTCAGATGCTGTTGGAATTTTAATTTGTGATCCATCTGCCAGTTTTGAAATTCAAATTTGCAGTTCATCATCCAACCTTGAAATTTGAATTTGCATTTCATCCTCTGATCTTGAAATTAGAGTTCACGATTCATCCGTCGATTTTGAACTTTTGAATCTATCGTCACTCAATGATCGAACTTCAGAATTTTCGTCCGCGGAACTGGAATAGTATTGATCATCGAAAGTATTCATTTTGAAACAATAATAATTTTCTCTGTTACAATCGGGATCCGGTATCGCTTCCATACCAGTAATATTTTCATCAAAACAATCATTTGATGTTCCAACCAATTAATTGGATTTAGGCATCAAAATCCTATATTCCTGCATTTGTTGAGTATACCAACTATAATACCCATTGGTGCTTTTGAATCAAATTTTTTGTTTTTGTTTTGGAATACTTACAAAGGTTTTACATCTAAATACTCTGAAATGTTTGACTGAAGGCTTATTTCCGCAGTACAGTTCAAAAGGGGTTTTATTTTGACCTTTCAGACAAATTCTGTTTCTAATGCAAGTTAAATAAAGTAATGCTGCTGCCCAAAACTCATTTTTCAATCCACTTTGTTTCAATAGAGAATTAATTCCATCGATAACAGTTTGATTATACCATTGTCCATTCTGTTGAGGCTGTAATCATTTGTACATTCAGCTCCGATACCTTGATTTTCAAGAAATTTGTTAAAGTCATTGCAAAATTCCATTCCAATTTCGGTTCTTATGTTTAATATTTTTAAGTTTAGAAATCATTCTGCTCTTCTCTGGAAATGATGAAAACAGTCAAATACATCGGATTTTTTCTTGATAAGAAAAACTAACCGTTCTTGAATAATTGTTGATTATGGTTAGAAAATATTTGGAACAAGAAATTGATTGCTTGGAAATTGGACCACAAACATCCAAGTGTAAAAGTTCTAAGGGCTTCTTAAATCAGGTTTTTCTGAGAGATCTATGAGAAACTAATTTGGATTTACATAATTTGCAAATATCGCAGGACTCTTGCAGGATTTGCAAATATCTTTTTTCACTCGGGAGAATAAACTTGTATTTTACCATTGGAACAAACAAAATGACAACCAGCTTTATCGATTTTCGAACTGAAAATTAGATCTTGGCAAATTTTTGGGGAATAAAGAATATTATGAAAATATAACTCGTTCTTATATATATAACACTGCTCATGAAAACATGAAATTTAATCGTCCTGATACCTTTTATCTGACTTTTTACATCATTTATGGATAGACATCATTGCATTTTCGATAGGTTTATATTCGATGAAAAGATTGCGATTATTACGAATACGACCTGTGTGGCGGTTGTATCTATTAGCCAATTAAAATTATCTACAGGATCATTTTAATCTGAGTTGCAAAAACTTCACTTAGATATGCATTATGCTCTTCAAAAGTTACATTTGACAAATTAGTATTGTCACCAGAATGATACGTTGGAGCATTTACATCATGTTTAACAGCATTTTTATACGTATTATTTTGAGAAAAGTTTGTTTTACTTCTCATGAATTTAGCATTCTTGAAATGGTTACCTTCAGCATCATTCTTTGACAAAATGAGTGGCTGAGTTTACATTATAGGCTCTAACTTCAGAATGTTCGTCTAAATTTTTCTTGGCTTGCTGTAACCTGTTCTCTTCCAATAGGAGTTCTTGTATGATGTTAGTGAACACAAAATTCTTGTCTTCCCACCGGTAAATTAGCTACACAATGCCTTGAAAATGTTGAGGCAGGAATCATGAGTTGAAGGTTTTGATATAAGTTCTCTAGTGGGTGGCCTACTTTGTTTATTGCTTGCACAGCTTTCTTCAGTCAGTCACTAAAAACACAGATGCTCGTATCCACGTCTTCATGGTAACGAAGCGAGAACTCGTCCAATAGTTGTATCACTCTTGTTCTGGTCTGGTCTTGGGTTCAAAGTGGCTGTTGTAGCACTGATGAAATTATGATATTGTGGTTCCACAATATAATATATTGTAGAGTATGCATGACCTTTTCTCAAGTTAGTCTTATTTCATGGTCAGACATTTCTTCAGCAATACATGGTTTTGCATTCTCAATGAAGGACCAACAACCTGTCTATCAGGTAGACTTTGATATCGTACTTCCATGAAGAATAATTTCCCGGACTGAGCAGAGTGAACTTTAAGTCTGATTCTATCTCTGGAAACAATAGGCAAAAATCTTGTGTAAATATTTTGGTGGCTGCCCCTTTTGGCAAATACGGGAAGTGCACTTGGAAAATTTGTTTCCACTGAGTTATACAAGCATAACACTGTGCATATCATCGGAGCGCTTCCCATAACCTTGTTGGCACAGTTTGCAGTGTCTCTCAATAAAAATCCAAAGTGAATGAAAAAGTTCATTTTATTGCGCATCAGACTTGACGTGGAAAAATAACAATAATGAGAAACAAAAACGAACATTTGAAACAACTGAACCATACTGAACTAAAACTTTATTGAATTCAGATCGAGAACAAACATCTTTTATAGACATGGAAATTCTTTCCCCATCATGGAAGCCGATGTGTTGCCAACGAGTGTAATCCATCATTTTGCATAATTCATGAAGAAATTTTTTCCCCAAACAATATCGATCTAACAACAACAGGCAAGTGCACTCACTATATCGGCGATATCCATGTAACATTGTGCTAACACATTCATTATATCAGCATCATCATTTCAATTCTGACATTGTTGCATCAGATTCCACCAATATTAGACATCAGAATTAATGGTACATTGCTGTGTTGAAAATCTTGAAATTGGGATATCGATGGGGCCTTACATCAGTGATTTATTATAAGTCGGCGCATCGCCCAGTCCTACCATGTGCGCACACACGAAATCACAGAAAAAGGGAATTTCTGCAAGAAATTATGGAATTTTATCTCTTTAATAATGAGTGTCATCGATATTTTCAACAAGATGAATTAATTTAGCACACAATGTGATCGACGTCAAAAAGGTGCCGTACACATGTATTTTACATTACTCAGAATTTGGTGGCTATTCAGTCTTTTCATTCCACACAAGCAATGTCTTTGCAAATTCATCAAGCATATTATACTTCAAGCCTTGTCAGAATGGACTGCCAAATGAAGATGAAGCAGTGAATTACAAGAGTTTATAACAGTTAAGTTACAATAACAATGAGTTTATAACAGTTAAGTTACAATAACAATGAGTTTATAACAGTTAAGTTACAATAACAATGAGTTTATAACAGTTAAGTTACAATAACAATGAGTTTATAACAGTTAAGTTACAATAACAATGAGTTATTGTAACTTAACTGTTATAAACTCATTGTTATTGTAACTTAACTGTTATAAAGAGTTTACAACAATTATTTCAACCATAATATTCTTTATGGGCATTGTATAATATTTTATCATGTGTATATATTGTTTATAACTTTTGTGATAGTGTTATTAATTGGGTTGCTGTATTTTTGAAATATATAACATCCATATTTGTTATGGGCATCTTTTTCTTAGCCACCTTGTTGGGCATTTTGCCTGTTGTGGCATTGTTTTTGTATAAGAGCTGAAAAAATCAGTCAAACCTCTTTTTAAAGTAACATAACATGGCATTTTTGTTTTAAAAAGCCCTTTTATCCAAAATTTTAAAAATGGCAGATGAACAAAGGTTTATTGAAATATAAGTCTGACTGAATACTGTTTTAAGAAGCTGTAGTAAAGAATAATAATTTGTGTTTTTTTTTTTTTTCCTATTGCGGTCAAAACGACTGCTATCTGTCATTCTAGGTAACTCAAAAATCCTGTCATTCTAGTCTTAACTCGTCTAATCTATGTGAACAAATATGCTTAATATCCTACATTTGCAATGAACCAAGATTTGTGGTGACAAAATATGTACTTATATGCACTGTATGTTGGGCATAGGCGCTCTGTACACAGTACACTTCCCCCTAGTTCCATCTATAGAGGAGGTCCAGTAACACTAGGGCTCCACTCAAAGTTTTCTTTATGTTGGTTTCAGCAGTTGAGAATTTTTAAGATAAGAAATGAAACACTTGTAAATATGTTGCTATCAAATTTTCAAATAATCAGTTTTTTGTTTTGTTTTTGTTTTTTTTTTCATTTCAAGAATGTCGAACATGATGTCTGCTTCATTAAATGAAAGTGGAAATGTGGGAGCCATAGAGTCTTTATTTAATGAGTGAATATATTTTTTTACTTGTTATAACCTTTCACTCTATAACTGTGCATAAGTTAATGGAAATACTGTATTTACTCACATGTTTGACAAGGTATGATTTTAGAGATCAAAATAAAGAAAAATTGATTTATTAACCCTTTTATAGGCATTGGCAAGATATCTCGTCCCTTTAAAGGCTTGATACAAAACATTATATTAAAACTCTTATTTCAACATTAAAAAACCAACTTTACAAAATATGTGCAATTGTTAATGAGATATGTTTTTCTATACCCTCTTACTCACCTGGCTCTCACCTGCTGAAAATTGGAAGAATGCCTACCCAATTTAAAAAGATGTGGCATTTTAAAGTGGTTTAGTGATTTCTGCTGTGTCGCTCAAAGCGTTTATGATTCCTTATTTTGTTTATTCACAGATAAAGGTCTATGTGCACACTCCAGTCACTGCTGGTCTCCGGCTTGTGTCAGTTCGAAAAAATAATCCTCCTTCCCTCTACTGCTAATAAGTGTAGTGGAGAAGAATATATATATTTTTTTTTCAAACTAGTACAAGACAGTGATGAGCCTTAATGGATGTGAGTGAATATACCTTAACAGCATAAGATACACGTCTTAAATCAAACAACCATGTTTTCTTAAGAGTCATCTTTCATCTACTCAGACTCTTCCTCTGAAATTTTGCTACAACTCTCTTGGACTGACAACCTTACTTGGATGACTTCTCGATTGACAGTAAATCAGGGCAAATTCAAATGTGTGCTAATAAATGGTAGGAGCTTGGGTAATAGATTTTTTTAGAAACTATGATAGCTGTGGAGGGCCTGGATGTTAGCCATTACAGAATCGTGGGAAAATGATGGGGATGAATTCTTCTTGCGCATCACAGGGACAATAAATTTTTCAAAAATAGATCTGGCTGAAAAGGAGGTGAGATCTTGATTTACGTGAGATCATGTTTGTGTGTAGGCTCGAGGATATTATATATAGACTAGGTATAATGAAACTACATGGGTTGAGCTTGAAAACAGAAAGTGTCATAAGTTTATGGTAGGAGTGTGTTATAATCCACTGAATAAGGGTCCGAACTACATCTTAAAAAAACTTCATGAGGTAATTCTCTACATGTATAAGCATAACAAGGTTGTCATATTAGAAGATTTCAGTTACGTGTGTATCAATTGATTGGGAGAACTTATTGGCTTGAGATCAATATGAGAAAGACTTTCCCAAGTTGGTACTTAATGTTTTGTATCAAGCCATCAGGGGCGCTTCTATTTCAGATTTGGTTCTCACTAGTTCCAAGGATGTTGTTGAACATGTTTTGGTGGGGGGAGGGGTGAGTTTTCTTCTATGATGATCGTGTCAATAGTTTTCTTTAACTTTTCTATGAGTAAAGCAGATAACAGAAGAATGGTTCCTTGTTTTTGAAGAACCAGCTTTGATCTTTTGAGAGAGGTTAGCAAGAGTTCTCAGACTGGTTGGAATCAGTTGGTTAGTGCAGGGCTCGGCACAAATCACTTTTTTCACTAAAACTCACTTTTTTAGAAACTGCTCACTTTTATTACATATTTTCAGGCTCAGGTCACTTTTTCCATTTTTTTTTAGCAAAAAACCTCGGTCTCACACGCTTTTCTGCTGTCTGTTTTTTTTTTTTTCTCTTCAAGGAGGAACTTTACCAGTTCAAGGTTGTTAATTTTCTCCCTCTCTTCATTGAACTATGATCGTTAGCTCCCTTCCCGTAGAACCTCTATATACAAGGAACCCCTATATATGAAGGTATCTTATCTTCCTGGAAGCATACCATGTGACGTCAGCGCAACTTGATTTCAAGGCGCTTGGAAAGAAAGCTCCTTGGTTAAAAAGTCGTCATTTTATGGAAAAGCTGGTCAGAAAAAAACTAGCATAAAAGGCGTACTTACAACAAAGAATTTTTTCCCCTCTACTACCTTTCTTTCTTATTTCTCCTCGTGCTCACTCGTTCTTTCATTTTCATCTTATTTTAAAATTGATCCTTTATTTTATTTGTTTCAAAAAGTTTTGAAAAACTTAGAAAAGCGTAGAAAGGCATGGCTACGATGTAATGTAGTTATTCTCTCACACATAGTTGTTGATGAATTTCATAAGTTCAAAACTTTTCTGGTTAGCAGAATGCTAACTAGCTTTAATTATTTCACACTATTATGTAAAAAAAAGCAATTTCGATATGTTCCATTGAAATGCAAAGTTTAGTAAAAACTAAATTCAATTTCAATTCATTCAATTTGATAATAATCAAAATTCATTGTCCCCATTTGGTCTTTCTAAAAATATTTTGGTCACTTTAACATTTTGGAGTCACTATTTTCACTCCATGATCCCTGCTGAGCCCTGTTAGTGGGAAGAATTTGAGGCGAAACTATCCTCTGTTTTGCATGGCATTACCCTTTGTTTGTAAAATGAATGTTGCACCCACTCTTGTTCACGAAGCAAGTGCTTAATCTTGAAAAGAAAATGGCATTCACAAAGTATAAAAGTAGAATCTGGAAACTGTTGATATGTACTGAGAAAAAGAAGGGCGTTGAAGACAGTGATTAGGGAAAGTGAAAAGAAAGTTGAATCTAGACTGGCAGTTAAAAGTGGCGCTGACTTAAAAGCAGTTTTTCCAGTATGTAAACAATGGATGTAAGGGGCATTTGGCCCCCCTCAATAGAAGGATCTGGGGTAGAGAGCAGTGTAGGCATGTGTAATGCTTTTAACGTCCGTTTTTAATAAAGATATCCAAAGTACACGTGTGTCATGGGGTGATAGAGCCCTCAGTGATATTCAGGTGGAAGATGTGGAAATCCTAAAACTTCTAAAAAATTTATGTGCAAGCAGATCACCAGGACTGGATCATATTTATCCTACGGTCTTTAAAGAATATGCTAATGAACTGTTGGAGCCAGTTGCAGATTTACAGAATTAGTGTTGCTGAGGGTATTGTCGCAGGGGTTTGGAAGCTTACTAATGTAGTTCCGATATTTAAAAAAGGTGGTAGAGAAACCATGTCAAATTATCCAGTGAGCTTGACGTGCTCAGTCTCAAATTCTGGAAATTATCATCAAAAGGCAATTTGTGAAATGGATAGACGAGAATAAGGTGTTAGAAAACCAGCATAGGTTTAGGAAGGGTGTACTATATTTATTTAATAGTATATTCCCAGTTTGCTTTAATGTTTCCCAACATTGAAATCTATTTGCGAATGACAACAATGAAAGACAATTTTTTCCACTAATATTATTTATTAACAACATTAAATCTGTACCAGGATGGACGTAAGCACGTCCAGAAGTCTGTCAGCAATATTCCATCACCAACAAGAGAGCGTCCCCTCTTGGTTTCACATGCAGACCACTGAAACGGGTAGAGAGACATCCAACGAGAGGAGAAGCGAAGTTACTCCTGCAGCATCACAACTGGAAACTGTTTTGTCAACTCATGACAATGAAAGAAGAACCCTTCGCACAGAGCCAGGCCGGACAACTCGGCAATGAACCTCTACATAATTGAATATATAACTCAAGCGTGTGAATGTGTGTCGATACCTAGCACACTGCTGATATATGTTGCAACGTTTTCATTGCATTAAGGGTTTTTGTATGCATATCTGCAAGTGACCAGGCAAAGACACATTGACAATGAACAAATAATTTATTAAGTTTCCTAACAACAAAGAATTCTGAACTGAAAAGTTAATCATCTTCACGAGTCGGAGATTTCAAAGGGGTCAAGGTAAGTCCACAAACAGTCCTCTTGACGACAAGTAGTAACAAGTCTGTAGGGTCTGGTCGATGGAGATGAGTGAGAGGGATCCACTCCGTGGAGAAGACGGGTAGTTGACAGTGAGTCTCTAGGTCTGGTCGGTGGTGACGAGGTTGTAGCGTCTGATAGGCAGCGGTGAAGATCAGTGACAAGGTTGTAAGGCCCTATAGGCAGCAATGAATGATCGGTACCAAGATCGTAGAATCCAGTTGGCAGGGAAGAATGATCGGCGATGAGTCCGTAGGTTCCAGTCGGTGGCAATGAATGACTGGCAGCGACAAATCTGTAGGTTCCAGTCGGTGGCAATGAATGACTGGCGGCGACGAATCTGTAGGTTCCAGTCGGTGGCAATGAATGATTGGCGGCGATGAGTCCATAGGTTCCAGTTGGTGGCAATGGATGCGTAGGCTCCCGATATTGGATTTAGTCCATCTGATGACAAAGCAAGAGCATTCAAGAATGGTAGGTTAGTCCAGCGTAGCAGATCGAGAAGAGTATCTGACAACTCGGCATAGGCAACTTCTGGTGGAGGTGACCCTCAGTGAAGGGGGAAGTTTACTCAATTATTTCTTGGCAATAGCTTGGCAGATGATTCCAAAGATGGAGAACTCTTAGCACACCAGCAGTGCTCACGCGTTAACAAATCAAAAAAGATGCGAGTAAGAAGGAACTACACCTTCTTATTTGAGTTAAAGTGCTCCAAGCGCCATCTAGGCTTATTTCCATACTAGGAAGAAATTCTCTCCACACTAGTGCAGTGACATAGCAAAAAAATGTATGTCTACGTGAGGAAGATTATGTCGCTCCTCGGGAGACGTACAATCTAGGATCGTTGCGCGATCTCGGATCACAGATCGTCACAATATGGAGGAAACCCTTCATCTCATCAGCTATCAGAGAACGAATCATGTCTGTGAATGGACGGTACTGAAATTATCATAAATCTTTTAACAAATAATATCTCATTTGCATATTTATACAAAATAAAATACTTACGAAACTTTGACATATTGGCAACATGCAGAATGTAAACTTTCAAACTGAGCACAACTCAGGTCTATCGCCATCTATGGGCAATTTACTACCTAGTGAGTTGTGCCGGACGGTATGCCTAACAGTCTGAGTGCATATGTAGTGTTTGATTTTTTTCAGTGCTGCCATCTATATTTCAGAAGTGAATGATGTTTTATTATTGAATTACATACATTTATACTGTTTGTAGGTCAGTTGCTCTCTGTGGCGAGACTTTTTAAATGGTTGATCGGCTCACATTCGGGCCTTGAAGTTGGGAACCACACTAAGGTACCTCTACGCTATCTCAATCTTCGGGATATCCATATTTATCGATTGGTAAGGGACAATTCTAGGTTGTGGTGTTGCAAGGAGTTTCTCATTAATGAGGTTGTTAATAATATTGAAATTAATTAAATAATTAGAGCGCAGGGGTTCTCAAATTTTCCACCCGCAGCACCCCCTTTCCTTAATGCATATCCGTGGCTTCTGAGAGCAGTTTTACAAAGAACAGGGTTCGCACATCCTTACTAACTCCTTAAAAACTCCTAACTTTTCATTTCCCTCTGGAAGGGCCCTTATAACTCCTTACTTTTTGCAGCCACGCCTGAAAAGGTCCTTTTTTTTTTCTCTGAAGGGATGATCTTTCTTAGAATAGGCATTCCCCATGGTGATGAATAGCATTGCCTAGAAAAATAAGAGGAAGCTTCCCCCGAATGTAAAGAGGAAGAAAAGAGAAAAAAAAACGCTCTCTCCTTTTGTAATAGGAAATGTGAAAGCAGGGGATGGGATTAAAACATCCAATGGTTGTGCATACCTGCCAACCGTTACGATTTTGTCGTATTTAGTAAATTAATACGATTATACGCTTTTGCTTTTAAAAATGTGATTTTTTACCGAATCGAGAGTTTTGACGTGTTTTCCTGCCTATGTCGTGAACTGGTCAGCGTTGGAAATCGATTGTCTGTAGAACGACATCACTCCGCTGAACCAGTAGCCCAAAATTCCCCCATGCCCAGTGGTGAGAAAGTTTTTTTAAGTTTTTACTTTATGCGGCGAAACAATGTCTCGAACCTCCTATATTACGCAGTATACTGAGTGCTAACCTCGCAGCTTTCTTATTTTTCCTACTATTTTCCTACTTTCGCCGCAATCGTCTTTTTTTTACTCTGCAATTCTCTCCTACTATTCCTATTTTATCCCTCCTTCCCATTTGCTTACTCACTACGAAACTACAATAACTCACTACGAAAATTCCGAGAAACCGCAAAATGTCACTGCTTTCCGCAGTTTTTTGGACGTGTTTTATTCACATTACATTGAAAAAGAAGAAAGGAAAAAAAATTCAGTTCCACTGTAGTAAGGGACGACGACAAGCGTATCTTTTCGCCGCCGCGCCTAAAAACTGAAGTCCAGTGGGGAAAGCGAATCTGTTTCGCAGATTGGTTGCCGTAAATAAAAAGGCAAAAAAAAAGAGGAACAGGCTCTATCCACACACAAGAGATTCTATGTGAGACAATGGGTTTATCTCTCCTGGGATCCCGTAACGAGCGTTCATCCCTGAAGCCAGGTTTTCCTAGGAGTAGGCTTTTTGCGCCACGTGAACCTACCTGGATCATTTCGTGTCGGCAGAAATGAGTTACATAATGACGTTACGCATTTGCGTTTTCCAAGCGTGGCGCATCGGCTCAGAACGGCTATATAGTATATGACCCTGGCGTTATATACTCTATCGGCTGCATACTCCGGTTTAAAGAGAAGAGACACAACACGAAAATGAAGGGAAGATTGCTGTGAAACGCGCGGCACACGACGCTTAACTCTTCCAGAAGCAGTCTGCCAATCACGCCCGACGTAAAGGGCTGTAGTGAGCCGTATTGTGCTCTGTAGGAAAACAGTCGTACTGCTTTTCATATTGACTGCGTGTCGCGCTGGTTGATTCATGTTGCGCGCCATCGAAAACCCGGCTTTTAAAAGTGACAGCCCGTGCCACGTCTGGTTTTACAGGAGGGGGGGGGAAGGACGAGCCGATCAGCCGCTATAGCTGAACCCACTTTTTTTAACCATCAGAAAATAACTTTCGGGTATCTTTATGTTAGGGGTCATTCAAGTGTTACGTCAGCATGGATGGGGGATTTTCGATTTGCTGACTTGATGACGTGGAGGGGGGGGGGTGGATGATTCTTACGTCATCAACCACCCTTTATAAAAAAATATGAAGTATTCTTAATGGCGTCTTACTCGGTGCGCGAAAAACGAGTAAAACTTTTCACTAGTTTGTGGGCACCTGAACTAACATTCTCCCTATTGAGTCCCCTGCAGAGTCACTCTAGTGATCTTCAAATACTTAGCGGATCCAAATGCTCTGGAGCTGTGCCACACGTCATATAAGTGATCCGTGATTATGCCGCAGATCACTTAAGTAATCTGGGAATGTGCTGCGGATAACTTGAGTGATGTAGAACCGCATTGGGGGCAGGACCAATACTCTAAAACTTTGTCACATGTCATTCAAGGGATCGCTTAATGTGCCACAGATCGCTTAAATGGTCTGGAATTGTGCCACGAGTCACTTAAGCGATCTGTAAATGTGTCACTTGGTTCATTGTTACAAAAATAGATTTAGGGACAGGCCACATCATAACGCCAGGGCCACATTTGGTCCGCACAGGTTGAATGTTTACCGCGGGTCAAGGGTTACCAAGGGCTTAGAGAGGTAGGGTCGCAATGAATTTCTTGAGCAATTTCGGGTTCTTAGCCTTCAAATAGCATTGAAATTAACAAAAATATATTATAATAACATATAAAGATATTTGTTTCGAAATTGTAAAAGATATTTTTACAATTCTTTTAAAAAATATTTTGTGGATTGAAGAAATAAATTTTTGATCATCTGGGGGGAAGCCCCCCAATTCAGATTCAGATTCCACCAATAAGCGTTAGGAGGAAGGGGGCAGAGCGCTGACGGGGAGGGTGAGAGTTTTGCTGACTTTTTCTGACAAGAGGGGTGAGTTAAAAATTGCTGAAAATTTGCTGACGTAATGCTTGAACAGCCCCTTATTTTAAAGCATACATGTGCTCAACACATGGCCTAAATGTGGCCTGCCTCAAGTGGCTTGTGGCAAATTCATACTTCAATTGAGCGGCCCGCAGCACATTCCCAGATTGTTTGAGTGAGTGATTTCCGGGGGGGAAATCACTCACTCTTTCTTTCTTTCAAACCAAGCACAACTCAGGTCTATTACCATCTATGGGTAATTTACTATCTAGGAAGTTGTGCTGGAAGTGTGTGTGTGCGTGCGTGCCTAGAGTTGCTGCAAATATAAATAATTTTGTAAGAAAAATGTTTGTCGGCTGTGGTTTTTATTTTGAATAATTGGAGGGGGAATGAATATCACTTTTAGAATTTTTATAATTTATGTGATGCTGTTATGAGTTATATTTTTGACTAATACTTGAAGGTTTTAGAATGCTTTGGTGACAACAGAAAGCATGTATGTGGATTGATTATTTTATGAATTCTTATGATGCTGAGTAACAAATCAAAACTTGTAATTTTTGAACCACTTCTACATCTATATTTTTGAGAAGAGGGAAAGTTTGTTTGCAAATTAAAAATAAATTTGCATATGTGCCCCGCCCCTTTTTTTGCTGTAAAACTTGTAAGTTATGAAGTTTGCCATGACTCCTTAAAAACAGCTTGAAACTCCTTAAAAAGTCCTTAAAAACTCCTTGCTTTTCATTTTGAAAATTTTGTATGAACCCTGAAGAATCTCTGAAGAACCTTTGTCAGGGCTGCTTCGCCTCAGCATCCTATTTAAGGTTGATGGCTCACCAGGGCCCGGGGTGCACAGTTTGAGAACCCCCCTTGCTATAGCCATCTTCCAACACATTTTTTCTGTTCTTCAAATTGGCCTTCCATCTTTGCTAACCTTTACCAGTTTACTTGCCTTTTTAAGTTGCATTCCTCTGCCAGCTTAAACTACTTGTTCTTCTCAGATCTTTACTTCCAACTTCTTCCCAGAATTCGAATAGGTGTTTTTTCCACAAGCCGTCTGTGCTTTAGATTTTCAGCTATAACATGTCTTCTCTGTCTTAAATTACCCTTCTTAACACCTTTTTCTGTATTTTATCTTGATAACTTTTATATCCCAGAGATATCGGCTCCTGACAGGTGCTAATGTGAGTCAATCTCCCCATTGAAAAAAAAGTCTCGCCACAGAGAGCAACAGGCCAACAAATATTCAATCATCACACTTTACTTCTGAAGTATATATGGCAGCACTGAAAAATCAACCACAACACTAGATATGCACTTGGACTGTTAAGTACACACACTTATACTTCCAGCACAACTCACTAGGTAGTAAATTGCCCATGGTGATAGACCTTAAAGTTAAAGGGGGCATTCAGTGTCTTCCCAAAAAAGAAATTTGAGAAAATATATTTTGAAGTAGTTTTTTGAACCAATGAAGTGAAGGTGGGGAGTTTGAGTTTTGATTCTTAATTGTAGGAGCTTTGGCTTGATGGACTAAGTGGGGAAGGACAAGGTATGAGGCTTATTATTTGTGTTTTGATCATTTTCTTAATTATTTCACTCCTTAGAAAATCATTTATACCCTTCCCATTTAATTCTAAATTGTCTTAATATTTAATAAAAACTATAGTCATCCTAAATGCCTGGGTTTTTGTTCACAACAGTATTTGTTTCATCGAAGAGGGCAAGCAGTGAGTAAATACAGTACTTATTGAATTATGGTTTCTTCTTTTGCTATTTAAAAAGCATTTCCTTACAATAATCAAATTTTAATGAATTTCATATTTTTGACTTTTTTTATAAGCTGTATCAGTCAGATATTTACCTGCACCAACCAAAACGTATGTTATGTGTAAATTCTCAGTATTGCAAAGCTTCCCCTGTTTATTGAAAAGATTGGTATGAATTCTGATATTTCTTACATTTTTATTATAGGGGTTTACGATTGGCTCAGCAGATGCAGGCATCAAATCCCCAATTTATTGAACAGCTTCGAGAGCAGTTGGCATCGGGAGTTCAGCGTACACAAAATGATAATGGAGGTAATATTAATTTTTCTTAATTCTATTGAAAAATAGTATGTCTTCCTGTTTAACTGAGTAAGAAGGGTGAAATTCCAAGTCTACCCAAAAAAAGAAATTTGAGAGAAAGTTTCTTAAAGTTTGAGTTTCGATTCTTGTGGGAGCTGTGGCTCAACGGTCCAGATAGGGAAGGGCAAGATATTATTAATTATGATTACAATGATACACGTCATTATAATACCTGTTCACATAAATCCATCAAAGATGGTTTAAATCTTCCATCTTATTTCCCTCCTAGTGAAAGTTTCCAAGCAAGTTTATATTCACCAAACCAATCCCCATTCAACCTTAATCTTACACATGCAATGGTGGGAACTCTGTGCCAATTGCGCTGCACTGCGCCAAAATTAACATCTTGTGCCATCCTGCTCCAATAGGGTATTTTCATATTTTTCTGTGCCAAATAGCAAATTTTGCTTCAGTATGCCCGGAATTTCGGAAAGGAGGTCAAAAAATTTTTGTTCTTGCTTGCCGCGAAACAATTTTTTCCAAAAAGATAGTGTTTTATTCCACTGTACTTCAACTATCGCCTTATTTAAACTATCAGCCTATCATCGGGCTTTCCATCGCGAAACCCCAATAATATCCGTGATCGTGCAACTGAAGATGGTTTGCAATGGTCTTTCAGCTTTAAAGCGCAAATGCGAGTCAGGGGGTGAACTATCTCTGCAGTCCTTAGTAACTACTAGTCCTAATGAACTACCGGTCGGAGGACTGCAGCTAAGGACCACGTCAACTACTAGTAGTTAAGAGGTACTATGAACTACCAGTCCTTAAGGTCACGTGACGTGAAACAGTAGTTAGAGGGAGAGAAAATTTTTGGTTTCGAGAGTAACAGATCGCCAACCAATCGGGATGCCGTTTGAAGCCTACAACTACTACTAATTATTTAACAATCGTTTTTCCGCAGAGGGTGGTGGCAGCGATTTCATGTTTACACCTGATTGTAAACAAACTTTTTTTTCCGAGGGACTCGCCACACATTTTTGTCACCCGTGCTTTGCAATTTTTTTTACTCGAACATCGCCAGCTAGTTTAATTATTTTGTAAACGTATGAGACGTTGCATTTTTCATCTTGCGACTTTTTTTAGAATAAGATTCGGTATTTTTCTTGTCCGAGCTCATGGATCCCACTTTTGGATACTTGAAAAATCGAGTATCTGGGACCCCTGCTGCATATAAGCGGGTCGCATACTGATGAAATCCAAATTTGAAAAAAAGAAAATTCTTACAACAAAATGCTAAATTTTAAATTAAGGTTACCGGCACTAGTTGAGCCTATGGTCATAGTGTGCCTTTCCGGGCAGACTTTCCCTTTTTTTTTGGGGGGGGGGGCTTTTCTTGAAAGGGTTATTATGCAAAATAATTGTAGATTTTTGGGCCCCCTATTCGCCTCGGGGGCCCTACTCGAGGCCCCAGCTGAATACTATTTTTAATATTGAATGCCACTTTTTTTTAAGACCAATTTGTTAAAAATGATTTTTTATTATCCATTTTTATTCCTTTTAAATTCATTGAAACAATGAATTGCAAATTATTTTCGGAGCAACTAAAATATTAAATTATTGATAATTTATAATTAAAAGAATTAACTGCCTTGCTGCGTATTATAGTTCTATATTTTAAACTATAGGTTTCTCCTCGGTATTAAAAAATATCAGAACACGATTTTCTATGAATGAGCACTTACCTGTTAATGGAAGTTTATACTTCAATATTTAAAATATATATACGTCAATATTAAAGATCTTTCATCAATTTATCTGTTTCATATTTAGCTTCCAACAAACAATTTCACCTGATAACTTTCATTTTGACAATATATTTCATTTGAGTTGATTAGAAGATGATTGATTGAAATTGATTAATAGAAACATGAATTAAATAACAACTTGCACATATGATTTGTCATACAAAAACATTTTATTTCAAACATATGTTCATAGAGAGTTATCATAATCACAATTTATTGGTTGTACTTTTCTTAGAAATCGCATCTTTCGAGAATATAATTTTTTGAGATTCATTAATTTTCATTTGCATCTTCAAATGTTGATTTACCTGAAATTAGAAAGAGGAAGAAAAAAACACCTTTATTATGCTTATCAATATTTAAATGTACTGTATATTTTATTTCAAATTATAACACAGTCTTTAGTTGTATAAGTAGAGATAATTCGTGCACAATAGCACTTAGTTGACATTGAGTCGACTCGCCACCATTCTATCACAGTAGGATCCAAAATGTATAAACTGTGTTTTGCAAGGGAGGCCTGGCGTTCCACATAGATGCACATGTTCATGTCTAGATGTATTTACCTAGGGCTTGGCAAATCTTAAGAGCCAACATTGCAAAAAAAAATTCATACTGACACCTAAAATTTTCTATGCAGATCATAAAATATTTGGAGTTTATGTCTGAATCTTCCAACATGTGAAGATCATCACTAAGTGCTGAAAAAGTTGAATATAATTTTTTTTTACTTCGGATTATTTCTTCTAAAAATATGCTTGGCTGCCAAAAAATTTAGCCCGCGCCTTTTTCAACTTTTCGAGCCATGTTTCTACCCTAAAATTTTGGTCAGACAGATGAAGTGCAAAAACCTATTGGCGCGAAGCTTACTATATATTTTCACTCTACTCTTTCAGCTTTGCTCTAAAACACATCCTTAGCAACCTCTTGTGGATCGGGGAACCCCTATTTAAATTAACATAGAAATTTTGCAGTGTTGTATGGTCTCACTAGTTAAAAAGTATGATATTATTTGTCGTCAAGTATATTGTTTTAATATTTCCATTCACAAAATTTGCTCATCAGTAAATATAACACGTTTTTCAAAGAATTAAGATTGCTTTTCAGTTAGTAAAGCTTCTAAAAGTTTTTTTTTTAATGTCCTCCCTCTCATTTATATAGCGAAGACAAGTTTTTCAACAGTACATGTTTTTACTTGCACTGGTCAAATTTTGAGTGGTATAGGTAGCCATTAAGAAATCGTCTATCTTAATTTCCTCAATTCAATTATGTCAAAAACAGTTGTTCTTTCAATAGTATATGAAAAAATTATTATAAAGATAATTACTCATAGCAAGATATTTCTCGAGAGAAACCAATATGGTATGGACTAAAAACAATGCCACCTTTCCCCCTTGCTTATTTTGTTTTTGCACATATAAAATGTGTCGCTGAAATTACAATAATTTCAGAGGGAAGTATGTTTCTGTTGAGTTTTATATTGAGAAATATTCAAGTGATTGTACAGTTTACAATTTTTATGAATTTTCTCAACTTAAAATTGAATGTGTATAAATAGGTTATTTTATTCATGGTGCAATATAAATAAGACACTGAAATACAACATTTCTTAATAAACATGTGAATTTATGTAATACAGCCTCTCCAAAACGCTATTATGATTATGATCTGATACAACGTCAAAATTCTGTGGGTGGGATGGTGGTGTTAAATCGGGTTCGACTGTATTTGTTCCACTAGGGTTGTTGATACAAATGAAATCAGTGAAAATGATGATTGTTAAAATTTATGTCATTAAATCATGCATGGAAATATTTCATTTTACATGAAAATAATAATGGAAACTGTTGCTCAAAGTCAAATACAAAGAATTAAAATTACCTTTGTTTGCTCTGGGAGATTTGTTTGGTAACCTTGAAAACCTTCACATAACTTCGTAGCTACCTACAGCCAAGTTCCTGGGAAACAAAATTTTTCGGAGTTAGAAAAGTCTCACAAATGTATATACACTAATATATATATATAATCTCTCAGCTGTTTACTAACAACATTGTTAAAAAATAAATGCTTGTTAAAAGTTTCACTTCCATAACATCTCAAAATGTTATATTTTAAAGTTCTTAAATATTCGACATGGAAATTTGTTTTCTGTGTTTACCCATACACAAAAAAACAAAAACAATTTTTGACAAAAAATTAAATTTGAACACACACAGCAAGGTCATAACCAAAATACTGAAGTAGTAATACGTTTCGAACACTAATCTGCTTCCTCTAGTTATAATGTATATACCTCAATAAAAAACTGTGCCTGAAATTCCAACTTTGTTTTTTAGTTCCATTGTACGAATTTCATTTTTCATATCAACAAAACAATATAATGATTCCTTATTAAATATTCCTCATCTCAGAGCGAGTTACAGAGTGCAATTTTTCAGGAAGTGGCACATGATTTTTTCTCAAAATTTAACTTCCACTAAGTATTACAATATTGTTCATTTGAACAGTTCAAAATATCAAATCTATATTTTAATCCTTTAGTGCACAAGTTTTACAAAAATTAATATTTAACATTACTGCCAATTTTTACCATGCTTTATTTCAATTTCACCATTACTCATCACAAAAAAATAATTAAATTTTTTGTCATTTAGGTGCTGTAATTTATTATCAATGAATTGTAGCTTATTAGTTACTTTGTGCATTGAAGGGAGGTTGATCTAAAACACAAATTTTCAATTTCCTTATTTATAGGCGATTATTCATAGCATAGTCATCCAAGCACAATTTTTATTGTGCCAACAATATTCAAATTATTTATTTACACACATGCTCAATTTATTTAGACATAATTTTTCATTGAAAAAAAATAATACGGCAGAAAACATAGAATGTAAAATTTCAATCTGATATTATCGTAATTGCAGATTTATGTTTCATTTGCCATGTAAATATTTTCAATACAATCCAAAGTATACATGGGCTATTTGATATTTTTCAGCATTACCAAGTGGGATCCACTGCCCTATTGATTGCGTGACATTGCCCATTTATATTTTTAAATAACGCATTTACCGAGCAAAAAAATATTAAGAATATTTCTAAACACTCTTCTTATATAGTTCGATAGCAATAAAATAATTCTTACCTCAGTAATGAACATGCTAGCACTTCGTCGTGGCTTCGATCGCCGATGTCAACATCTGGTTTTGCAGGATATAACGATGAATTACTTCAACTTTGATGACATCGAAGATATAATCTAAGTTATGTCTGTCATTATTATCGTAAAAAATTGTTTAATTCGAAAAAAAAACAGCATATTTCATCACTAAATATCACAGCGAGAACTCGCGGCCAGAGACGAAATTTCCTCTTTTCCAAGATGGCCGCCGTGAACTACTTTTCTTGCTGCTTTAGGACTGGTGCTAGGCAGTCCTTAGCAGCGGTCCTAAGTAACTACTAAAAAAAAGTCCTTAGCTTAGAGATAGTACCGAAAAGTCGAACTACTGGCCATCTAAGGACAAATCGGGGCTTAACTACTTTTTTTCGGCTAAGGACGCAGAGATAGTTCATCCCCAGTTTCCGTTTTTAAAAAAAAGTCGCCACTGGAAGCAGCAGAAATTATTGTAGAGTCATTGCATCAAATCCTGATGTTTTGTGAAAAAAATTTCATTCCAGGAGTAAAAAGAGCATGTCAGCCGAATTACGATTGCTAATTTAGAAACTTTGCCGAATAAGGCAAAATTAATAAGGCCATTAAATCGCCAATGTTGCAGAATAATGAGTGTTAAATTGCCAAATAATGAGTAAGATCGCCAATCTAGCCAAACAATGAGTGTCAGATCGCCAATCTCGCCAAACAATGAGTGTCAGATTGCCAATCTCGCCTAACAATGAGTGTCAGATTGCCAATCTCGCCAAACAATGAGTGCTGAATTGCCAACCATCGTGTTGACTCTTCCGAAATTCTCTCCCATTTTGCAACAATTTCTTTCTGACTATAAAAAAATTGAAAACTTCATATAGAAAATTTATAATATCTATATAAAGACTAGGAGAGAGAATTTTTACCCCATTTGAAGGGCGGCTGTTCCAGACACCAAATAGTGCCCTCAGTAAGCAAAAATCATCTTAAATAGACTGGTGCAAAAAGTTTTATGACAGCCGCTTTTTCAACAAGGTGTCAAAAGCCTGAAACACAGAAAACAAAATGATGAAAAGATGTTTGATAACAAAAGACAGTGCAGTTGTTTTATTTTGAAAAGGGGTGAGGGTTAACGAAAATATTGTTAATTTCACTGCTCTTATAAATATCTGCTCCCAATCCTATATTTTGCTGCTCCGAAATGGACTTTGTCACTTCCCACCCCTGCACATGCAAAGGAGGCTTATACAGTCAGTCACAAAAGTCTACATACACCCTTAAAAATAGCATTATTGAAGAAAAAAAAAAGAATCAAGATTTCACCCTATTTTTATTCGAACATTGAGCAATTCAAACATGTTTTTGATAGAAATGAATAACATCAAATTGATATTTATTTAAAAAAACCAATTTGAGTGAAAATAGCATGTCACAAAAGTCTACATACATGGGTGAAAAGTTTATTAATATGCACGACTTTTGCATTTGAATTGAAAATTAATATTTTGTAGGACCTTCATTCGATTCAATAACGGCATCCAACCTCCTGCTCATGGACTGAACTAGGTTTTCTGTTATATCCACTGTGATTTTGGACCACTCTTTCAACAATGTCTGTTTCAAACATGCTTTGTTGGTAACACTATACTTGCGAACTCTTCTCTTGAGTTCATCCCATAAGTGTTCAATGGGATTCAAGTGAGGTGAATGAAGCTGTCTAGGTACCTTGTAAAGGAGCCATTCCTTCACAATCTTTGCAGTATGCTTTGGATCATTATCCTGTTGGAAGATCCATTGGCTTCCGAGACCTAATTTGTCGAAAGATGCTTGCAAATTATCTTGCAGTATCGGAGACGGTTCATCTTACCTTCAATGAATACTAATTTCCCTACTCCAGACGCTGACATGCATCCCCAAACCATCACACTGCCTCCACCATGCTGGACTGTTGGAGTCAGATTTTCAGGTTTCATTTCCTCAGTTTTCCTTCTCCAAATTTTTCCGTGACTGTCACTACCGAAAATATTATATTTGCTTTCATCTGTAATTAAGACACTTTTCCAAAAATCCATCCTTTTGATGATACTGTTTAGCAAAATCGAGCCTTTCCTTCTGATTTATGGTGGAGATCAGAGGTTTTCGTCTTGGAACTCATCCATGAAATCCTTTCGATCGGAGAATTCGTCTGACAGTTTCAGGATGCACAGTGTTGTTGGTCGTTGATGCAATATGCTGCATCAATTTGGGAGCGGATAATTTCGGATTCGACTTGACTTTATTAACAATCGATCGTACATCTCGATGGTTTATTAAACACATTTCCGGCTGATTCGTAATTTCTGACAATGGTTTGGACACTGGAACGGCTTTTTCCAATAATTTTTGAAATCTCGCCATAAGATTTTCCTTCTGTTCGCAACTTAATCACCACATTTCTTATTTCAACAGAAATCTCTCTCCATGGAGCCATTTCAACATCAGAACAAAGGCAATATGAGCCTAGTACAAGTACAGAGTTGCTTTTCCGTGTTTGAAGCAGTATTTCTTCTTGCCTCTCAAATACTACAACAATTTCACTTCACGCAACAGAAATGTGCTTGCTGTATGTAGATTTTTGTGACATGGTTGTCTATGAAATTTGCATATTCTTGCGAATTTATTTCATATTTGTCATTTACAGTAATAAAATTTTGTTACACTTTTGATACACGAAGTTCTGAAAATAATAGGTTAACCCCAAAATGTATGATTCCTTCAGATGTACCATTTTCAGAGGTGTATGTAGACTTTAGTGACTGACGGTATGTGTTCTAAAGGGTGGGCAAAAAGTCCATAGAAACTTTAAAAATTCATAAAAACCAGAAAAATAACTGAAAAAACTGTTGGCAGGGTTAGCATCGCTAGGTCAATGGAATTTTTTTAAGACAAGAAAAACATTGAAAACATCGGATAGGTTGCGCTGAGGTACACAGGTCAAAGAAAAGATGCTCAAATAACGACAGAATGCCTCCAATCTTGTATTACAGCAGTATGTGTTCCACATGACCACCACAGGGAATAACACATTTCAGGCAAGTCACAAATCTAGCAACAGCAGAGCGCAGCAGGTCTGGATGTATACATGGCACCCCTTGGCAGATTGCTTCTTTCAGTTCCGACAGATTGAATGGACCAGATCGATACACCCAGGATTTCAAATATCCCTATAACCAGAAGTCTGTCTGTGTCAAATCTGGAGACCGAGGAGGCCATGGGAACCGGCAACACCTGCTAATGATTTTGTTTTCTTCAAACGTCTGTATCAGGAATGCCTTGGCCAGAATAGCAGTGTGACTAGTTGCTTCATCTTGCATAAATGTGAAGATAGAAAGCGCATCTCTTCCACAAAAACAAAATGTTGCTGGATTTGTGACTCGCCTGCAATGTGTTATCCCCTGTAATGGTGACTAGTTCAGTCATGTGGAACACATACTGCTGTAATAAACGATTTGGAGGCATTCTGTTCGTTATTTGCGTATCTTTTTTTTGACTTGTGTATGAGCCTATCAGCTGTTTTTTTGAGTTTTTCTTTTTTTTCTGTTTTAAAAACATTGCTGTGACCTAGTGATGCTAACCCTGCAAACCATTTTTTATTTCGGTTATTTTTCCTGTTATTCATTTTTAAAGTTTGACTTTTTGCCCACCCTGTATTAAGTTTCATTGAAAAAGTCTGACATAAATAAAGGTAATTTTTTTATATTCAAAATTTTTGTTGTATTTAGGTGTTAGTTGATAGGCTGTCACTTTGACCAGGTCTGATCTTTTTATTGTGTTTGTGTAAACTTTTCCACTACTACAGTAAATTTTATACATTCCAGCAGAGTTATATGCCTCTTTATATTTTGTGGTTTGCAAATAGGATCAGTTCTAGACATTTTGCTGCTCTGAGGAGAGTATTATTTGTATCGCCCTTTCTACAACCTCAGATAAGACCACAGTATTTTTAGATCTGCCTATATCAGTACAGTGTGTAAGATGGTGCCTTCCTAAGAAATTTAAGTTACTGAATTACTTTTTTTTTAGATGAATTTGATAAAATCAAAAGAAATATTTTTGAAAGTGCTAATAAAAAAAATTTAATTTGTCCTGTAAAATATGGGTTATATGGTCAGCCCATATTCAGAACTGAAACTTAATCTCACCAGATCAGTAATGAGTTTCAGCGTGCAAGGGTCAAGCACTGAAAGTGCGAGGCTTGGTGGTTAAGAAGAGGAAGAGGAACGGGTTGGTCTTGTAGGTTCTCTTATACGAGGTGCATAAGTGGGGGTATCCCATAAATAGAGATACAAACTTTAAGGGGAGGTAGAGAACATCAAAAGGATTTAGAATTGCATAAGAACCCATGACTGGAAATGTCATTGTATATCACTAGTCAGCGCTGGAGGTTAAATACATGATTTTTTCCCCTTCAAGCTGTAGTTGCCATAGGAGGAGCATGCAACTGTATATGAACAAAAAGCTGGCAGGAAAAATCACATCCCCCCCTCCAGCACTGTCATGAAAAGTGCCGACTCACTGAGTATGATAACGTTTCCGTCAGTATTGGATTTTTAACATGACAAACATCAAAAACTTGAATGAATGCTTTTGGGTAATGTTTTGAACACAATAGGTATATAACATGATGAAAAACTTACTTTTTTGGCATATTACAATAATTAAAACAAAATAATTTCCAATTTTGAATTTTTCAACAGTCTAGAACAGGTGATATGTAATTTTATGGTCCATTTTATCTAAAGTGCTGATTACCTGTGTTCGATTTACTATTGAAATGGAGCAGTTTATTCAAAATATGACCAGGATTAGGTTTTTGACTTCAGGAACAAACTGTATCAAAAAGTCAAACTTACTGTTGATGCTTTCAAATATTTTTTTTTAACCCGATAGATATGTTAAATAACAAAACACTTTTATGTAGTTTAAAGTGTTTTATATTTTAAATTTTATAATTACCGAGAAAAATATCTATTTTGATATTTTAAATTTTCTGATCTTCCTAAAATTTTATTCCATTTAAAAATTCTCACACAGCGTCTGTTATTATTAAACTTAATTTTACCTAAACATTTCTTAGCTCGGGTTGTTTAAATCCAGAGTTTTAAAGAGTATTTTCAATCAAGGCAGAGCTGGCAGGATTTGATACCCAACACATTTGTTTTGCTTGTTTAAATACAGCTTCTATTATAAAACCATTGCATAATGAATGCTAGTAAATATACCATATCATAGTCACAGTAAGTCATTCTTTCTTGTACAGTAAGTTATAGGAGTTTCTTATACATCATATATGCACAACAAGGGTATTGTTTTAAGTATTGGTGATTATCTAGATAATTTAATATAAACAGAAATCAACATCACATATTACATAAAAGATCTTTTTGTACACCTATGTTATAAAGAGTACAGCTGATGTTTATACACACATATATATAGTAAACAATCTTGAATTGAAGAATATCAAATCATTCCATAGTTTTTCCTTCAGCTATGCTCTATTTAAATTTATATTTTACAGAAAAAAAACATTGTCCAAATTTGTGTAGAGTGGAAAATTATTTTAATCATATTAAGTAATCTGTTCTTTGTATAACATAGTCACCTTAAACATTGCATGCAATTAACATGTATATTTCCAATGGGAATTTTTATACTGAAAAGCAATATTTATGGTTTTTGATGTGACATTTAAACCATGGTTTAAAGTAGTGTTTCACAAAGTGGGCAATATCATCCCACCTGGTGGGAGATGGAATGGTTCGATAGAAGCTATGGATTTAACATAGGATCCTGTGGGTTCACTTGAATTGGAGGTGTTGAGAAAAAAAATTTCTGAAGAAGGGGGTGATGGAATGAAAAGTTTAGGAAACTGGTTTAAACCGTCAAACTGCCATGCATCAAAAATTTGCCAACCCTGGTTTTCGTTCATGGGTTCCTTGCAATTCTCAATCCTTTTGATGTTCATTCTTTTCATTCAAAACTTGACTTAGATCCAGTTTTATCAATTCTCCTGATGCTATTGGGGAAACATTGAGAACTAACTCAAACGGACGATGGTCTTGGAACACGAACAAACAGTTTTGGAGCCAATCTGTTTTGTCTGTGCGCGGAAGGCAATCTATAAATCTTCGTCTAAACTCACTGTTCTACTTGATGTCCAAATGTGTAAAAACTTGTTTTCCGTTAAAACCGCCCCCATGCTGTGGGTTAAAAACAGGTTTTTGAGTGGTTCAAGATGGAGTGGACAGGTTTTTCTTGGCAGGTCTGGACCCAGCTTGATTTGCATAGTGCATGGTCGAGCTCGCAGAACTTGTGTCAGAAAGAATGTTTCATCATAGGTGCTGTAAGCTCTGATACAAAGAAAGCAGGAATGGGGAACTGGGTCTAGGGTTGCATGACGTTCGTATATGCAGGTTGGGATTGCATTGAATATTCATGAATTATCAAGGGACTCTGAGACTTCAAAAAGTTGCTTCAGGAGATGGGGAGGCTCATGTGGTCTGAGCCTTCTAAGTTCCAGTGCTAGTGAGGTGCTGTATTTAATGAACTTTCAATTAAAATTTAAAAAATTAAATTTTTGAGTTATTTTTTATTGTAATATGATTATGTTGTCCTAGGAGGGGGTACTCCGATGACAGCGCATTCAGCACTACTGACAAGCTTTAAGCCAATGTTGGCATGTCTGTATATTCATGAGTTTTTGGGGTGCTTGAAATAGCTTCAGCCCCCAGGTTCCACTGCCCATGCAGTGCAGTATATATTCACATTGGGGGAGGGTCTATGATCATTAACACACGACCTGGTGTCTTGTAAGGACAACCCTGATATGAAAAAAAAAAGGAGAGGAAATATCATACTACAACTGCACTGAGGTACTTATCTCATAGTCAACTCAAGGTTCCAGGTTTTAAAAAGTTACTCAAAAATCTAAGTAATACAAAAATTCAGCAGATATTATACAGTAACGCAGAGGTACCAACAGGAAGAAAACATTTAGGGGGGCTGAAAATTTGTCATTCGTCCCATATGTACAGGACTCAAGCCCGAGTGCAGGAGGTGGAATGATACATTTCAATGTATAATTGTATATTCATTAAGCCACTAGCAAGTTTTAATTCTTTCTGATTAAAATTTGGAAAAAAAACTTATTGAATTAAATAACTTCATTCCACTAACATCCAAAGTGAAATTTATTACTAAAATTTTGCTTACTGAACTTCAGAAATTGTCATAAATTTTTCAGCCCATAAATACAAATTTTACTTAATGGCATCTAGAACCAATCAAAATGCCGTCTATCGAATACATTTCTCAGAGGCAGCCACCAGAAGCATATGCGCGGGGCATAGGGAGCTTGTGCCTCTTCCCCCAGCCAACCAAAAGTTTTATTTTTTTTAAATATTTTTTATTTAAAAAATTAAAATACCTAAAATTACCTTTTATATGCTATTTTTATCAATTTCTGTTAATTTAAATGCTGTTTGAAGGTTGGTAACTCAAATTTTCTGGGAAAATTTTTTTTGCTTCCCCCCCTCCCAAAAAAAAAAAAAAAAAACTCAATTTTGTGTAGGCTACTGGTGGCTACCTTGTTGCCTTATGCGTGGGACGGCCCTGTTGACACATTTGTGATACAAGATGAGAAATAAGAACTTCAAGGAATTCTTTGTTCATAAAAAAAGTGGACCCTCTCTCTTCTATATATATATATATATATATATATATATATATATATAAATTTTTTTTACAAGGGACGAAAATGATCTGGATTATATTTAATATTCCATGCATACAGAATGATCCTGATTGTTATCTAGTCAAAAAAGTGAAAAATGGAAAGAGCATGAAGATTAAATTGCGTGAAACTTTTTCTTATTAATTTTTTGTACCTTTGACATAACTTGTGAAAAGCTATTATTTTTATTATTTATTTTGTTTCATCAAAATGTAAGTGAATTTCAGTTTCATATGAAAATTTGTGTTAGTTGTAGTTTTATTTAAATTAATAATTACAATGTGTGTGTTGTAGACATCAACGTAATAGAGCTGCTTGTTTCTTTTCAGACCAGGAAGCACCAAACTAGGTCTGATGTAAAGGATTAGAACTCACATTTTTATTATGATATGAAATACAGGATGATGTATTTATTGGCATTATAACACCGTGTGAAAACAATTCCAACTTGGATAAATAAGTTAGCACATGTATTGAACATTATATATAACCACACAAAGAAATGCTATACCATCAAATAATGCTCAAAATTAGATGAAATTTGAGAGCATCTGGAAAATTCAAATTCTGGCAGTTACACCCTATATTGTTGACTATGATAAGCAGGAAGATTCTCCTATTCCCCCTCCCATCTCAATACATAAGTTTTCATGTTGATTTTTAAGAAATTAATATTCATAATTTTTTTTTGTACAAACCCTAAAACTTCATAATGCAGCAAATTTTCCATGTTACGGTATTTAATGTGAGGTAGTATACCTTTCCTGTGCATAGTGTGTCCAGGTTCTGGTAGGACTGTGCTATTAACAAATATGGGATGTGAAATATTTACAGAGGTTTGTTTGCTTATTCAAATTAGCCTTTTCTGAATAAAAATCAATCTATGAAAAATTCATAATGGTCATTCTATTCCTTATGTGGGATCACATTAAAAACTGCTCTAAATTTTTATTAGGTGGCCTAAGAGTGTCGTGAAAATAACCTTCATTGTGCCAATTTCTGGAATTGTAAGTTTGCTGAAGCCAAAGCTGGCCAATACAGAAGATGAGCAGATACCTTTCTGTGAAAAAAAATCACATGCAAACTTTGATTTGTTTGTGGCAGAATAAAGCTTGTTCTTGCCTTATGGCACATGTGCAAGGACCCTGCATATGACACAGGTTTCTATCTGGACAATGGTGCAGTGATACAAATGTGGGAGAGACAAATTCCACAGATTTCCATGAACAATAACAATTTAAATTCTAACATGATTATTAACTTTCTTCTACTTAAACTCAGAAACAAGGTAATAAACATTTTAACATTCATACCAATGGCAAGTTTGCTTGCATGGCCATAGTCACAAGAAGTTATCCAATAGTGCACCAGTGTGTGTGTGTTGTGGAACGATGACAAAGTTTCAGCAATCAGTCTATCGCATTGGTGAGGTGGGTCACCTTTAAAGGAGAGAGGTGGACACTATGGAGGAGGCATCACCGATTAGGCACGGCATCAATATGGCAGGTGGGCGTGGTCATGGGACAAAACCAGTTGAACTGATGAACATCATGGCAGCGGCCAGCACCAGGAGACTCGAATAGCTAATGACTTGAGCTATGTGAACCAGCATGAGAAAATAAAATGGTCTTGCCCAACTGGTATTGTACAAGTGGAACGGAAAGAATACTATTTCAACAACATACCTCATCCCCCTAACCAGATCATGGCCCGCCGCTTTGTTTCAACCAAGAGATTTAGCAGGTGGTCAGAGACCTGGGCCATGCTGAGAAATGTGTATGTATGTGTTTGAACTTTACATGAAAGATTTTAGTGTAATGATCGAATAATTTTGGCTTGTTGCTCTCTGTGGTAAGACTTCTTTAATGGAGAGATCGGCTCGCATTCTTGCCTCGAGTTGGGAGGAACAACAGAAAACCAACTTCGGCCTGGTTGTTGGCAGTGGTAAGGTATGGCATCATACCAACTGAATATGCCCAGAAAACAGTCAGGCAGCTCCCCAGGAGCTGTTTAGTGAGTCATACCTGGAACAGGAGTAGATGAACAAGTGAGCAGATTGAGCATCTGTGTGGATCTCAGATATTTATACCTGAAATAATAAGAGTGGTATGGTCCAACTCAGAGGACCAACTATTTCATAAAAGTATTTTATGAAAACAACCAACAAAAAATAAATTCAAGTTTGCATATTCAAACGAGGTTGAATTTCTTGAATTCTCACAAAAATGTAATTTTTACTATGAGAACAAAATTGTGATTTGATCAGGATTGCTCATTCTTAAATGTGGGCTATAGATAATGTAGATATTAATTACAATTGCATATAATCTAAAAAGGTAAAAATTTAACATTTTTCACCTTATTTACTAAACAAATTCTCTACTAACACTAGAACTACTGAGCTGGTATTTTGATCGCTTTTCAAACTTTAATCACCATTTGCAACTCCATTTTACAAAATTTGAAAATTTCCCTCCATGACTTTCCCAATTTGTCAAAAGGAATCTGTTGGAGCAAAAAACATTTGAAGTCATTCCTTTGATTTTGAAAAACTACAGTAGCCGCCGCTTATAAGAATCATGTTTGGTTCACTCATTTTGATTCTTATATCCAGAGATTTTTTTTCTGTTGCTCCTATATAGGGACCACAAGAGTATGCAGGGGGGATCCTTAAGCCAAGATTATGATGTTTTAGAAATAAAAAAAAACCTTATATTAATTTCTTGGTAATATAAAATTTTAAATCAGTTTGAATATCCATAGCATATCTTCATTCTTAGACACCTTTTTTCCTTTCAAACAGCACAACTCAGGTGTATCACCATCTACAGGCAATTTACCACCTAGTGAGTTGTGCCGGAAGTGTAACTGTTTGTGTACCTAAGTCTGAGTGCATATGTAGTTTCTTTTTTCAGTGCTGCCATCTATATTTCAGAAGTGAAGTGAGTGATGTGTTATGGTTGAATTATATTTGTACTGTTTGTAGGTATGTTGCTCTCTGTGGCGAGACTTTTTAAAGGGGAGATCTGCTTGCATTCGCTCCTTAAAGTTGGGAACCACAGAAAACCAAAATCGTAGACACCGTTCATTGTCAATGTAGACTGACGAAAATGTTACACAGTAACTGTACTACTACTTTACTATTGTCATCAGATGAGGTGCCTGCAAAATCGGGACAAATCCTGGAAATTGTTGTTAAAAACCAGAAGAAAACTGAAATTTTCACAAAAATCATTTGGTGGGCATTACAGTGTGAAATTCCAAACTAACAATATATTGTAAATAGTTGATAAGGTTTTCACAGCCATCATTTGATGAAAATTGTTTGTTCTGGAACGACAACCACTGTGTACAATTCAGCAAATCACAGGTAATAGCTAATGTTGACCACTTCTTTCAACAAGAACTGTTTTCAATTTACTGCCAGCCATAGGATCAACTGACTAATCGCAAAACAATAGTGTATGTCAAGCCACTCATGTACGTAAATACAACCTGAGACTCCAGAAATCTTGACTTTCGATCCAGTTTTATCAATTCTCCTGATGATGCCAACCACTAGTATTGGGGAAACGTTGAGAACTAACTCAAACAGACGATGGTCTTCAAATCGTAACAATTTCCATCTAACAATATATTACAAAAGTATTATCACACTACTTGTACAGGGTGCAAAAACGAGTTGCAACCATGGCTCCCATCCAAGGGCGTAGCGAGGGGGGACTTGGGAGTCTGGTCCCCCCGAAATGTGAGAAAATGACTGAAAAAAGAGAAAAAGATGGCCAAATATATTGTTCTATCACCTTGGTTCCCCCCAATGAAATTTCTGGCTACGACCCTGCTCCTATCCATGCCAATATGTGTGATTAAAGGGTGTATGCCATGAAGGGTGAAGATGCGTTGCGTTATATACTCACAAATTACTAGGAAGAGGGGGGACTTTAGTACTCTTAGTCTCATATTATAACGCCTATGCTTCTACGAACAGTCCGCCCTTGGTTCACAAACTTACTAATGTAATAGTAACTTACTAGTTATAATTAGTTAATCAACAACTTACTATTACATTACTTAATCAAACTTACTAGTGTAATTCATTCCAGAAGTCTGTTTTTAAACCAAATTATTCAGAAATCGAACTATTTTCCCCTCCGTAGGAATAATGTAAAGTTGATTCATTTCAAGAACTCCAAATATTTTTAGTGTGAATTTTCACGGCAGTGCATAACATAAAACTGATTGAAATCATTAGATTAACACTGAAAATGCTTTTCCCTAGAAGATATAAGCCCATTATTTCGTAAGATTGAGATTGCATCTCGTATCGGAGCAAAGGTGGGGGCCTATGTTTCATTGCATTTCAGGTGGTAGAATGCATTTAAATAACCTATTTTAGTCTTATAATACTTCATGAAAAATAGGATACGGGCAACTATGAGGATATCTTGATTATTTGTGACCACATAATTGAAATTAAAGATATTAGGCATTTTAAAAAATAGGTAGGCTGTGCTAATGTGTATTTTTGGTTACCCCTTCAGGAATAATTCCCATATTCTCAACCAAAATTATTAATGCTAGTGATTCTGCTTTCACTTTTTAATATACTCATTTATGAATTATAAAGCACATATTCCAACATCAACAGTCATAAACAGTGTTTTTTCTGAATTTTATATATGTGTGACCGCGCGCACACACACAACCCAAAATGCTGAATACAAAATTTCTATGAAACACCAGCCATATTGAGAATTCTTTATTTAATAGAACCTTTTTATAAACATACGCTTAAAGAACATAACTGAAGATAGTCTGTGCACATATTGGCAAGTCTTTACCGACCTCTGTGGTGGTCGAATGGTCATAGTGACTGACTTGCATCATGAGGACCTGGGTTCGCACCCCACCGTCACCACAGTGGTGGTCAGCCAAAGTTGGTTTTCTGTGGTTTCCAACTTCAAGGTGCGAATGTGAGCTGATCTCCCCATTAAAAAGTCTTGCCACAGAGCAACAGCCCTACAAACAGTACAAGTATTCAGTCATTACACTTCACTCATGATTTGAAATATAGCTGGCGGCACTAATTCACGCGCAACACCATATATGCACTCAGACTTCCTGCACAACTCAATCGGTAGTAAGTTGCCCTTGGCGATAGACCAGAGTTGTGCTCTGGTAGGAAAGAAAGAATGCATGTCTTCACGTGTATACAATGCAACTATTTGGACATCATTTTGCAATTATAGTGAAACCTCACTTCAATGATACTCGACATAACAATAAATTTCTATAAAACTATATTTCTTCAAGGCTTGTTTGGAAATCAAATGTTAAGCTATCACCTCTCAATAAAACGATAATCCCTCTACAGCAAAATATTTTCTTGGCCAGCAGAGTATTGTTATATCAAGATTTCACTGTGTACAAGAAGTGATAAATTGGGTTACCTGTTAAAACAACTTGAAAACAAATGTGAAAAAATTGCAATGAGAACACCGATAGTGCACCAGTTGCGGAACGATGACAAAGTTTCAATCTAAATAAAATGCAATATAAATTCGAAAAATATGAACATTTTTTTCACAGGATGGAGCCTGTGTCCCCAAGAAGTCCAATACAACAGTATTTCAAGTCCCTGACAACTTAGTTCTCGTGGCACTTTTTTCTAATCACTGCTCCAGTACTACTACTAAACCATACATGCACCTTGTCCGTATTCTTCTGCGGAACATCAAATGAATTGGTACATGTTAGAATGTGTGTGTCAGTGTTGTGAACCTAATGTGAAGCTTGTTTCTATGTAATGCTTGTTATAGTGCCGCCATCTACCTCCTATTTTTCGTACTATGAGTGAAGTATAATGATTGAAGATATTACTGTTGTGGGCCTGTTGCTCTCTGCGGTGAGACTTTTTAACAGGGAGATAGGCATGCATTCGCACCTTGAAGTTGGGAACTACAGAAAACCAACTTCAGCCGACCACCTCTGTGGTGACTGTGGGTCATGCCAGTACTAGGAAGGGTGGAAATATTCCAGTAGTTCTATTGTTAAAAACATATTTGATCATTACAATTCACTCACAGTTTGCAATATAGATGGCAGCACTGAAAAATCAGATATAGCACTAGATATGCACTCAGGCTGTTAGGCACACACACTTTGTTCCAGACTCTGCCACAAAGCTGGGCTGGAAGCAATGGGATAAGTCTAGTGGAAAGTCCAAGCATTCATTCAGTGTTGAAGAAAAGCAAATTCAGTTATATAGACAGATGCTGACAAGGTATAGAGGGGAGCCGGGCCTCGTAACAGTCTTATTCCTCCTACTTTTTGTATTTTTTAGAAATGTCCTCTTATTTTCCTACTTTCACTACAATCATCTTTTTTTACCCTAATTCCCTCTTACTATTCGTATTTTATCTCCCTCTTTTGTTTACAGCCAACATCTTGCTGCAAAAATTCTGAGAAACTGCAAAATATCACTACCTTCTCACTCCCTCTCTCCCTTTTTGGTGTTTTATTTACAGCTCACACTACTGGAAGAGAATTTTTTTCAGTTCTTCTAAAGTTGGAAAGGATAACAATCATATCTTTTTGCCGCCGTGCCCGTCAGTGCTTAAAATAAGTCAAGTCCAGTGGAGAAAGTGCATCAGTTTCGCAGATTGTTTCCCATAAAATAAGGAAGGTAAAAAAGAGGGGATAGGGGGGGAGGGACAGATTGCTACAAGAGTGGTTTAAGGAGAGTGACTAGGGTCTCTCTCTCTCCTGTGATCCCGTAATGAGCATTCATCTCATCCCTAATGGACAGAGCCCGGGCTACATCTGGTTTTGCCGAGGGGGCAGAGAATAAACCGATTAGTCGCTAATCGAACCAAGTTTTTCTTACCTTCAGAAAACAATTTTCTGGTGGCTGTTATTTTTAAAGCATACATGTATGCTCAACCCATAGCCTGCGGGCCAAGTGTGGCCTGCCTTAAGTGCCACTGGCACATTTACAGATAACATATACATGGTTTGTGACACATTCTTACCTTATTTAAGTGACCCGGGGAATATTTCCAGATCACTCAAGTCACCTAGGACATTGTTCAGTGTTGTTCTCAACCTTTTAAAGCCTGCAGCCTGGTATGGATGATATTGGGGGCAGGTACTGGACCGTGGCCTGGTGGTTGAGAAACACTGTTCTAGATCACTCATGTGACCCAAGGAAAGTTTCCAGATTTTAGTGAAGTGGCCCATGACACAATCCCAGATCACCTCAAGTGACCCAGGAATCATTTACAGATCACACAAATAACCTGTGGTGCTCTTTTAGATCAAATTAAGTGACCCACAACACATTTTCAAATGAATGATATGGCCTCACACTCTTGGTTGAGCACCCTTGTTTTCAGGCAAGCAAGCTCCACCTTTTGGTGAGTGTGGGCCACTTCATTGTTTTAGAAACATGTCGCAGGCCACTTGAGTTGACCGGAAATGTGTCATAGGCGGGCGGAGATAGACTTGGAGATCTGGGGGGCACAGTCATTATTGCTGAGGGGAGGCACGATGATGTCAATTCATATATACATTTATACATTAGATCAGTCGACTCCACCTTTGACGCTGGGGGGGGGGGCAATGCCCCCCGCGCCCTCCCTCCCCCCGTATCTCCGCCCATGAAATGTGCTGTGAGTCAACATGGATGATCTGAAAGTGTGCAGCGGGCCACTTGAGTAGTCTGGAAATGTGTCAAGAGTGCCAGTAAAATTATCTATAAAAATGCAGCAGGCAGCTTTATTTAAACTAAATGTATCATGGATCATTTAGGTGATCTGTAAATGTGCTGTGGGCAACTCAAATGATCTGTAAGTGTGCCTCCAGACACTTAAAGTAAACTGCAACTAACAGATGCCATTGATGTGCTGTAACGCTTCAAATACCCGAAATTTCAGGAAACGACGCATAAAAATTTGGTTCACGTGTCCTCCGGGACGCGTTCTTTCCTAGTTCCAAGATGAAAAGGTAGAGAGAAAAAACTCCAACATTTTTTTCCTTTTCAGTCTTATCGCGATCTTGAAAAAGTGGTTTTACTACTTCGTATACTGTATTGATATACACGCATGTTGTTGAAGATATTTAGTTTCTTTTAATGAGGGGCCATGTACACAGAATTTTTAAGGAGAATTTCTGAGTTTTTACTTCTATGGATTTTCTCCCCTCCGGTTATATATCGGAAATTACGGTACTTTCACGGCTATCTACCGGCATTCAAAGACAGTGGTCTATGTGGCATAAACTCACCTTTTTCTTACAAGGTTGCAAATGCGCATTTTCGAAAAATCGTAAAGGATTTGGAGTGCCTGTTCAGAGTGTAAAACATTTTCCTAGATCGTTCAAAAAAAGTGAATCTAAAAACTCTACCTTGGATATTCAGTTTTGTCATCTAGCTGCTGTGTGGTAGTCACCGTTTCGCATCGCGAAAATCACTGGTGTGTATGTAGAATTGGCTTTAGGAGGGGGCAGAAGGATTTCTTCCACAGAAATTGTGGATCATTAACGCTCAAAAAGAATTTTAAATTAACATAGTATAAAAGACATTTTTGTAGAAAATTAAAATATTGGAGAAAATTTTTAACTTTTCATTTTCTTGGGGGCCCCCCCCCCCCTCCCCCTAATTTTGCTTTGGTGAAAATCCGGTGTTGGAACCTGCGATTGCTTAGTGGTAATCGGCTAAAAATACGATTTTCTAAGGTTTACAATTTTGAGTTGGCTACTCTTTTGAAAAAAGCTCTGGTCCCCACGAAAATCAGACCTACAACACATCTACAGCACTTTCCATGTTTGTTGTACTGGTTTCATTGGGTATTTCTGTTGAACTGTAATAGGTAATTATTGCCTTCTGTGATACATTTACGCAAGTGTTTTTTTTTTTTTTCATTTCTATTGCTTCAAAAAAATTTTAATAGAACATTTTTTTTCTCTCGTGATACAGATTGTATACTTCAACCATTTGCTGTCCAGATATTTTCTCGGCACTTTGTTGGTACAGTTCATTTAAAATTAAAATTTTAAGACGTGAATTACAGTCAAGAAATACAAATTGGTTAAATCTGCAACTCTCAATTTTATACCAAAATAAATTCTTCCCATAACATTTGAAAATGCCTCTCCGCAATGAGGAAGGCTCCTAGATGTTTGACCATTTGGGATTTTTGTATAATTTATGAGTTTCACCAAAAAGCCAAATTCACAGGGGCCTTACTATTATCGTTAAGTGCTGTTGTAATAATGCAGTACCGTTGTTTCCTGATGCGGTCTTTAGCAACTCCACCTCGACATAGAACTGCAAAAGGTTAATACGGTAAAACCCCTCTTGACGGACACCCCTCAGTTGCGGTCTTTTCTCTTTTTTGGACAAATAATAATTTCCCATTGTGTAATAAAAGTAAGCATTCAAAACCCCTGGTTAATGGTCACCCCTCTTTTACGGACGAATTCTTTCCTCCCATCAGTGACCGCAAAAAGAGATTTTACTGTACTTATGCAGGAAAAACAATGTGCCCATTTTTCTTGAGATACTTGGATATGAATTTTCGGGCTGCAACTAGATTGGGGGAGAGGAGGCGGGTCTAGTTTCTCCCCCCCCCCCATAACTCTGGACTAGAGGGAGTGCTGAATTCACCCTTTATGAAAAACTGCTTCTATATTACGCTGGGTGCTGAAATGTGTGCTTGCTCCATTTGAGAAAGTATCTAGTTGCAGCCCTGGATAGATGGATGGCACCACCTACTGAACACAAAACATGCTGAATGGTGGGGGCACACTCGAGTTTCACCAACACAAATCTGACATAGCTCCCATATTCAGGTCTGAAAATATGTGGCAGTTAAATGGCGACAGATCAGAGTGGTGGACCGACAGGGTGGGAAAGTAAAATCATTCTACCAGGAAATCGCTTCGCAAGGATTGGTGTGAAATCCTTGCTCTTATGAATAGAGAGAATTGGAAGATAAGTGTCTGAGAGAGAGAAAATCTCATTTTCTTTTTAAAAAATATAAGATATTCAAAGAGCTAAGATTTTTTTAAAGAAATGAAAAATCAATCAAAAGGGAATTTATAAATTGATTTATTAGTAAATATGTAAATGTGTGCCTGTAACTTTTAATTACAGTGGATCCTGCTTATAATGCTTTTCAAAAAACTGGCATAAAAAACTTAAGCAGGAAAACACTAAACGGGAAATCTTAAGAATTACTTAACCATGAAAATCAGTTGTACTAATCGGAAAAATGTTCTAAATGGGAACGTTATAAGCGGGATCATCTGTATATTTGGTTTAGATTTGTTATATGTGTTATATTGCCATATGTTAAATTCTCATTAATGAGTTTCTTTGTAAGCTTTTCCTATTAGTAGACAATGAAAGTAAATGAACCTTTGGAATAGAACCTGTTTTTAGAAATGAATCATTTGATTCAGAGATACCTCCTCTGACCCAGAACATGGCCCACTGCTGTCTCAACGAAGAGATATAAGCAGGTGATGAAAAACCTGGGGCATGCTGGAAAAAAAATTCATGGAGATACCAATGAATTATTGGGGTCATACTTTTTTTTCAAGATAATTTTTTTCGAGAGGGACCCACTTTCACTCAAAAGGGGCCCAGATTTTTTGAATACCCTGGGTCTCATCTTTGAGACATCCTGACTAAACTACACGCCACTTGAGTGAACTGGGAGTTTGCATCGGGTTACACAATTGATTTGGAAATGTGCTTGGGGTCACTTGAGTGATCTAGATATGTTTCGTTGGCAGGTTAAATGATCTGGAAATGTGTTGCGGGCCACTTGTGTTTTGTTATTCGTCATGGACCACTTCAAATTACTACAAGGGCCACATTTAGCTTGCTGATCATGCGTTGGGCATGTATGTTTCAAGGCATAGTGGGCTTGTTTTTATGCTATTGGCAACTACCATCATCTTTGAAAAAACACATTCTAATTGTTGTATCCTGCAGGTATAATGTAACTCCAGGATGTGTTACATCAAGAATGTTCAGCCTTCAGTAGAAAGTGGGCCATTTCATTGATTTTGATACTCATCACGGATCACTTGATTGAGTGCTCTGGAACAGTTCCATGGGTCGATTGAGTGCTCTGGAACTGTGTCACTGTGATCTGTCAATATGCTGTGACATATTTACTGATCTGAGAATGTGCTGTGGGTCATTTGAATGATATGTAAATGTGTCGCTGCTCACTTGAATGATATGTAAATATGCCGCTGCTCACTTGAATGATATGTAAATATGCCACAGGTCACTTAAGCAAAGTGGAACAGCAGCACAAGTAACTTGAGTGATCTATAACTGTGCTGCGATGATCTGTAAGTATGCCACAGGTCACATTTAAGTGATTTGGGAATGTGACACGAGCCATATGAATGATCTGAAACTGTGCTGTGGGTCTTTTTGAACTATCTGAAAATGTGTCGCTTAGTTCAGTTTTACAAAATTAGGTTTGAAGTTGTGGGCCACATCAGATGACTCTGACGCCACATTTGGCCCTTGGACAATGGGTTGAGCATGTATGTAATACATTTCTGTGGCACTTAGACAGGGTCCTTCTTTTGAAAAGCTTGGGAAAAATGTATCGTGATCATTAGTTGGACTTTTCAAGTAACAATAGAAATTTGATTTTCTTTTTAGTTCTGCGCTATTATACATTGTTTTTGATACGACATTCTGTTGGAGTGAAAGATTTTTAAAATCATTAGAGAGAGAGAACTTGAGTTTCTTGAAATATTAATAAGTAATACTATTATTAAAATACTCAAGATATGATTCTGAATGACAGAAAATTTTTAAATGCTACGATAATTTGGGAATTTAATTTTTCCCCATTTTTTCTTTTTTATCTATGGTGTTCCTATTCTTTTTTTCAAATTTTCACTTCTAGGCCTGCATTACACATGCAGCACAAACAAAATCCTATTTGCTTGAATCTCCATTGTCATAATTCGGATCTATTTTTTATATTCCCATGAGGTCTTTTTAAGACAGGACAATTTGTTCTCAACTTTGGTGCACATGGAGCATCCATAATGCCTTCCTTACCATCATGAAACAGCATACCATTGAAAAATATGCAAGCCATTCTATCACTACTGTACATATTTTCATCATTTTGTATATTCCCCTGGCTGTTTCATCCAACTTAAAGAATTTACTGTTAGCTCTCTGTTCAGCCAAAACTTTTTGACAGTCATCAGATATGTACTGTTATATTCAACGTTTGAACACATAATGGAGCAATTCTCTAATGCTTAGAAATTTATAGATATAAAGAAATTGATTTGAATGTAAAGCATTCTAATTTAAAAGATGTCTTTGCAGACAAAGAAGTTTAAGAAATGAAGCCATGGAAGAGGCCTGGCTGAAGAAGCAGGGTCTTGAAAAATTATTTCCATAGTTTCTTTTGTCCGCATCTGTAACATGTTCTCAGTGGAGAAAGGACTGCAGTCGTTTGGCTGTGCATCATCTTGGCTGTGCAGAAATGACCACCACTAAAACTGCAGACACCACATAAACATTCCTCAGAGGAATTTTTAATGCATGCCATAAATTGTATGTATATAAGTGTGTATGTCCCTAATATATTTATACAGTGTGCCACACACAAAAGTTTAAGCACATAATATATTCTTTAATAAAATAAGAAATAATAGATAGATTTTGTTAATAATTTTATCAACTATCAGAAATCATGTATTCTAGAAAATATGAGGTGAAGGTTTCATAAAAGTAAAACTTCAAAGAAAAAAATTAAAAAATTGAATTTTACGTGCCATCATAATATAGGCACAGAATCAAATTTATGCACATTTCAATATGCCACATAGATTTATGTCACAATGTGTTGTTTCTCATTGTTGCTACATAAACCTTGAATGTTATTGTCATGCACCATGCCAAAATCCACTCAGTCCTCAAACAAGGAAGTATTGTGGATATGAGTATTGTGGTCAAGGTAAATTTGTTCCTGAAATTTTTATTGAATTAAATCAATTTTAACAAAGCATCTATTGCAGTATTTTCCAATGTGGGCAATATTGTCCTCTGGTGGGCGATAGACTGGTCGAGGGGCAATAGAAGCTACGGATTTAACATAGGATCCTATGGGTTTATTTGAGTTGTGGGTGCTGAATTTCTGATGGGGGGGGGGGGCGGTGGAACAAACAGTTGGGAAAACCATGATCTATAGAATGCTATCACTTGATGAGCATTGTAAACCAAAATCCACACCTCGAAGACCTTGAGTGACCAGTTAATGTGACAGAAAAATATGAATACTTGCTCAACAACAGAAACACCCTGAAAGTGAAATAAAATATAGAACAGAATTGAATATTTCGAAATAAACTGTAGATGAATTCACAAAGAATTCTCTACAGTTTTTTGCTCTTTTGCTATTTGCAAAAGAGCAACATTATTTGTGTATCCTTCTGAAAACATTACCATAATCAAGCGCAATTAGACACGGCTTGAGACCATATGTCATGCAGGCAAATGGCTGTGTATAATATTATATATTTCTAGCTTCTCACTGTGCAGGTCAGGGTCGAATCCCGGTTCGGGCATGGATGTTCACTAACACTAGCAAATTCCCTGGCGGATCATGCTGATCCCTTGGGAATATGTGAGGAGCACGTTATTCTAAAATTTTGAAAAAAAAAAAAATCTTCAGTGATGCAAAGTGGTGGAATTTATAGACAGCCCCCAGAGTGATGGTTATTCTTACTGGCATGGTTTAAGAAACAGTTCATGAACTTTATCCTGTACACAGCAAGGTTCAGTGATGGTGTGAGCAGGGTTTGGTTACAATGGACATACCTCATTGGCATTCTTAAATGGCAGTCAGAATTCAGAAATGTACCAAGAGACACTTGAAAGCCATTTATTACCGTTTTGGAGAAATGTTGGGTGTTTCAAACTACTTTTCAGCCTGGTTCATGTTTTTATTCACACCTCAAAGTCAATGAAAAAGTGGTTCAGAGCTAAAAAGATCTCTGTTCAGGATTAGCCAGACTTTGATCTGAACCTCAACCCCATAGAAAACCTTTGTGGTACCCTTACACATGTCGTGCATAGCAGAGAAAAACATTTTTCAGTTTTAATAATGAAAAATGCTACTGAGAAGGCATGGTTTTTTTTTTGTCCTGAATTGCTATTTGGCATAAAAAGCAATGGCGATCACATAAGTTAATAAAATTATTTATGATTTCTAAAAAAAAACATTCAAAATTTATGCCTAAACTTTTGTGGCATGCATTTTCATTACAATGTAGCAAATATTCAAGATTTCTGTTTTTTTTTTTTTTATGTTATTTGCCACAGGAATCCTGCGCAAAATGTGTAAAGCCTCGCACAATTCACATTAAATAACTCAAAATTAGTGTTGTGCCTAAACTTTTGTGGTGTACTGTATTTGTCTGAGCTGTGTGAATGTTTTATCTTGGAAGTAAAAGTGACAGATGCATGAATTTTTTTTTTTTTTTTGCTTTGTATCGTGAAGTCTTTTTTTTTTAATGAAATATGTTTGCATTCTTGCCTCAAAATTGGAAAGCCAGGAAAAAATGCTGCAGCGTCAGTTGATTGATATAGTTAACACAGTTGAGTTACATAGTTAAACAGAAGTAGCAGCAGTAGAGTAGTGATCACATTCGACTTGCGCCAATAAATACGCTTCAGGTGGGCATGGCACTAACTGTGCACGCTTGTTGTTGATATGCAGATTAGTCAGGAGTGTTGCCAGATCACAACACCCATTGAATCGTGAAGTTTTTTAATGAAATATATTAACATTCGGGTGCCTCAAAATTGAAAAGCCATGAAAAAAGCTGTGCTGTCAGTTGAAAACGAACTTCAGCTGACCACCACTGTGTGCCACCTGTCTGGTTAAAAACCATTGTCTTATATATATATATATATTGTGATGATCACACTACCATGCAGCAGCTACAGAGATAACTGATCTTTGAAAGGCAAAATTTTTCTATTAAAAAATTAGTCTTAACAGAGCCTGGACATGCTGTGCATAGAGATGTAAAATTCTCGAGAATAATCTTTTGGAAAATATTCTCATCGTGGAGAATATTAGAGAATGTTCTCTGCTAGGATAAGGGTTGGGTTTTTGACGTTTAAAATTGGTTTTCGACATGACAAGTATCAAAAACTGGTTTAAACCATCAAAAACTGATGAAAACCGTCAAAAACCTAAATGAATGCCTTTTGATAATGTTTTGAACACAATAGATGTACAACATGATGAAAAACTTACTTTTTTGCATACCAGAATGTTTTATTTTTAAACATTAATTTATTACAGTAATCAAAACAAAATGTTAATTATAATTTGCAATTTTGAATTCTTCAACATAAGAGCCTAGAACATATAAAATATAATTTTATGGTTTATTTATCTAAGCTACTCATTACCTGTGTTCAATTTGCTAAGTGGAATAGAGCTGCTTATTCAAAATATGTATGATAGGGCATCAGGGTTAGATTTTTGACCCCAGAAACTAACTCGGTATTAAAACTATCAAAATCTTACTGTCAATGATGTCAAATTAGTTTTGTTAACTTGATGGATATGTTAAATAACAAAACACTTACTTTTATTTAGATTAAAGGGTTTTATATATTCAGAATGATAATTACTGAGGAAAAATATCTATTGTGATGTTTTAAATTTTCTGATCCGCCCAAAATTTTATTCCATATAAAAATTCTCACGCAGCATCTGTTAATGCACTAATTAAACTCATTTATTTTCACCTAAGAATTTCTCAGATCAGGGTGTATAAATTCACAGAGCTTTAAAGAGTATTTTCAACCAAAGCAGAGCTGACAAGACTTGATACAAAAAGCCTTTTTTTTTGCACGTTTGAATACAGCTTCAATTGGAAAACCATTGCATTATAAATGCTGGTAAATGTACCATATCATTGCTAAATTAAATGACATTTTAGTCCTACAATTTAGTATTTTGATTGCTAGAGATATTTCAATGTTATGCGCAATAAGAGTATCGTTTTATATATCAGTAGTGATCTAGATAATTTAATAATAACAGAAATCAACATTACATACATGATGTAATAAACTTTTTTAAAAACTTATCTGTTGTAAAAAGAGGACAGCAGACGGTTTATATCAATACAAACATATATAAGCAGTTGAAGAAATTTTGGAAGGTCAAGAATCATCTTGAATCAAAGAATGTCAAATTGTTCCACAGTTTTCCCTTTAATGTTCATGTTATGCTTTATTCAAATTTTATAAGGAAAAAAAACCATACATATTGTCCAAAATAATTCTGTCGAGAGTAGAAAATTATTTTAGAATCATATTAACTATTTATTCTTTGTATAACATAGTCACTTTAAACATTACATGCAATTAACGTGGGCATTTCCAATGGGAATTTTTATATCAAAAAGCAATATTTGAGGTTTTTGACGTGACAGTTTAAACTGCGGTTTAAACCGTCAAAAACTGCCATGTGTCAAAAACCTGCCAACCCTGGCTAGGACTATTATAAATAACTTCAGAATATTCTTATAAGTTCTTGATGAGAATATTCTCCTCTTATTTATAATATAGTTACATATAATGTCCTTGAGAATATTCTCTGGAAGGACTACTTTCATAAATTACTGGGGAATATTCTTATAGAAAATAAGAATTATTCCCAAGTTATTAATAATAGTCCTTCCAGAAAATATTCTCCTTGATGAGAATATTCTTCAGTTACCGAAGTCTTTCTAGAGAGTATTATCAAGAATATATGTAATAACGTGTATTATAATAAATAATCTCGATAAATAACTTGAGAATAATAATTATTATTTTTGATAGGAATATTCTTTAGTAATTTATAATAATCCTTTAAGAGAATATTCTCTGTCCCTGTCTCTCTTCCAGTCAAGAAGATGGGTATATTGAAGTTTGTGGACCACAATATTAAATTTTAAAAGCAAGAAAATTAAACCAACAGGGCTGAATTACACAACTTTTTAAAAAAAGGGAGTGATACAGAATTTAAGTGTATTGTGCATTGAAAAAACAACAGTTCTGTATCTTCTTAGAATGAAGGCATAGTAATTGCTTCCTTTATCAATCAACTTTAAGTTAATTTCTTTTGTGTTATGAACTTATTTCTGAAAATTTATCTAATTTTAAAATAATTTTTTAATGTTTTAATTTAATGGTTTCTAAACTTTGGTATATACTTTATTATTTATATTGTAATTTTAACATATTTATTTTTTATTAATTATACTATTTTTATCTGTAACTATCTTATTGGTATTTTTTTCCCATCATATATCTGAAACTGATATCACTGTACTGTATTTTTTAAACCTATTCATTGCAACAACCAGTATGGGACATTTGTCTCCTTGGTTGCCAATAATATCATTTAACATGTATTCACACAAATTTTATAAAAAAATTTGAAAATCTTTATAACCAAACTTTTAAATCACCTTATCATGACCTGGAGAATATTCTCAAACTAAAAAGTTGTCATTGGGGGTGATTATACCAAAAATTGTTTTGTTGTAAATGTTTCAGGCAATGAAAACTGATTTATATTTCACAATATAAACAAAATTAGTAAAAAAATTAAATTATTTAAAAGAAAAATGAATATTCTCATTCTCCGAGAATATTCTCACCTCACATCTCTAGCTGTGCATATTGCTTAAGACAGGTGACCCACATGAGGATGGCCAAACTATGCGTATGAAAGTTATTTTTAAACTGATGCATAACTTTTCTTTGTACTTTTAAACTAAAAGTACAAAGAAAAGTTGCTGCTTTTAGTTTTAAATCACTTTTTTATTATAGCTTATTGATAAGAGAATGTGATATTGGGATTATAAAATTGATCTGGAACAATTATTTTAAAGATTAATAATCATTGTGTACTCTGTCAGTCTATAAATTTAGAATGATTCAGACAAGACTGCTTCACAATGTTATGTGGTGGTGTCCAGCAATACAAACATACATTTTGTCTGCAACATCAGTGATCAAGAATGAATATTGCTGTGCACATCATAATGGGTGACTTATAGAAAAGTCTAAACAATACTTATTGGCCTAGCGAAGTTGTTCACTAATGTGAAATATAATTTTCTTATATTTTTTCAATATTGAATCATTGTTTGTGACATTAAAAAAGTAAGATGCTCGAGTGCTTGTCATTTTTTTCTTTTTTAGTATTTATACCCATATTGCATAGGGCTCTAGACTGCCTCTCAAAAAATGCCTATGGGCACTGAATCAGGGGTGAAGGAGAAAAATAATTGCAAAAAAATAGTTTTTGTGCATGAATTTCAAACTAAAGACTAACAAATTTCAACTTTAGTGCTCGTGTGAAAAAGTATGCGGACCCATGTCCGCATCCTCTCCGTGTGAAAGGAGCCTTAACGTCATACTTTTCTGTCACATTTTTCTCGAAAACTATGATACCGATCACAGGTACCGTTCTTTGGGCATTTTTTTATGTATTTCAAGCGAGGAATCTGGCTGTGTAGAGTTTGGGTGGTCTGGATGGAACACCCTGTATATAATAGCTGTATTGGATTAGATCTACGAGACGAGGAAAATAATAAAGTAGACAGTTTTTTTCTGCCGAATTTTGAAAAAAAAATTACCGCTTTGATGGGTTGCCGTAGCTAACGTGGACAAAATTGGCATGAAAAAATACTCCAACTTGGCGATGACCCCCAAATCATGTTTTTTGTTACCAGACTTTGGCCATGGATTTCTAGCCACTTCGTGAACTAGCCGGGTCAATTTGCGAACTGACCAATTTGGCTGTAACGTATTACACGAGCTATATAGTCTGCTATAGCTCGCGGGGTGACTCGTGAAGGCAGGGCCGTCTTAAGAGCATCATGGGGCCCCCGGGCCAAGTAGTTTTTCTGAGGCCCTAACAGGTAAATTCTAGGAAATTTCAACCAGATCTCATTTTTGTGAGGCCCCTCTTCTCTTGAGGCCTCCGGGCCGTGCCCGGGTGGGCCCATGCGTGAAGGAGGCGCGTAGGTGCACCCCCCTGAAAATTACGGCATAAATTTAATTCTTTAAATAGATTTGAGACCAACTTAATACCATTGAATTTCTTTTTTTTTTTTTCATTTTTAAAATGAATTTAATAAATTAGAAGAAAAATTTTCGGAAGCATCGATTTTAAAAAAAATCTAAAATAAGGGTCCAGGTTCGGCAGCGCTGGAGAGAACTCTGTAGTCGTCTTTCCTGTTTGGCCGCTTTCCGTCGCTCGTTGTACGAGATACCCTGTGGTGTAGCTAGAAATTTCGTTCGGGGTCCAAAGTGATAGAACAATGGATTTGGCCATCTTTTCCCTTTTTTCGGTGATTTTCTCACATTTGGGGGGGGGGAAGCAAGGAACCAGACCCCCAGCCGCTGTGGTGGTCGAGTGGCCATAGTGACAAACTCTCGTCGCGAGTTCTCGGGTTCGAACCCCACCGTCACCACAGTGGTGGTCGGCTTCAAAGCGCGAATGCGAGCCGATCTCCCCCTTTAGTCTCGCCACAGAGAGCAACAGACCTACAAACAGTACAAATGTAATTCAATAATACATCATTCACTTCTGAAATATAGACGGCAGCACTGAAAAATCAAACGCAACACTACATACGCACTCAGACTGTTAGGTACACACACAGTTACACTTCCGGCACAACTCACTAGGTAGTAAATCCCCCCAGATGGTGATTGACCTGAGTTGTGCTCGGTTTGAAAGAAAGAAAAGACCAGACTCCCCCCACCCCTAATTCCCCCCGCTAAGCTCTTGATAGCCACTATAAATAAATCCTTATCAAGGTGCCTTACCCTTTGGGGCCGTTCAAGTATTACCTAAGAAAATGTTTAGCCATTTTTGACACCCTCTTCCCCCCTTGTCAAAACGCTGACCCCCCCCCCCCCCGCCCTTTTCAGCAAAATTTCGTCATCAGCTGTGCCCCTCTGAATCCTAACGCATATTGGTGGGATCAGAGACGTACACGGGGGGGGGGGGCATAGGAGGAGGCTCTCGTGCCGCCTCCCACGATCAAAAATTTATTTTTTAATGCAAAAAATAATTTTTTTTAATTGAAATTTCCGAAGAAAATACCTTTATATGTTATTATAATCAATTTCTGTCCATTTCAATGTTATTTGAAGGCTATGAACTCAAAATTTATCTTTAATAAATTCATTGCGACCAACCCTCTAAGCCATATAATGATAAATCACATAAAGGCCCGCGGACCAAATATGGCCCCGGGGGGTTATCCTCAAACCTAATTTTGTAAAATTGAACTAAACGGCACATTTACAGATCGCTTAAGTGTCCCGTGGTACAATTCCAGAACATTTAAGCGGCTCGTAGCATATTTTCAGATCACTTAAATGACCCGGGACACAGTTTCAGAACACTTAAGCGATCCCTTGAGTGACGTGTGACGTAGTTTTAGAGTACTTAAGTTTCCCCCAGTGCGGTCCTACATCACTCAAATTACCCGCGGCACATTCTCAGATTATTTAAGTGATCGTGGCACAGTTCCAGAGCACTTGGATCCGCGAAACATTTAGAGATCACTAAAGTGGCTCTGTAGGGCACTTATCAATAGGGGGGATGTTACTTCAAGTGCCAACAAACTATCGAAAGGTTTTTCTCGTTTTTGGTGCACCGAGTAAGATGCCATTAAAAATATTTCATATTTTCATAAAGGGTGGTGATGACGTAAGCATTATCCAAACTCCCCCCCCCCTTGTCATCAAAATTCAGCAAATCGGAAACCCCCTCCCCATCGATGATGACGTAATACTTGAACGGGCCCTTTGGTAATATAAAACCCAGTGCAGGGAGAAAGGGGGATTGTTAGTACAGGTTATATATTATGCGCAAAAGCGCCGCGGATACTCATGCTGCTATCTACTTTATTTTAAATCTACCACCTTTTGAATCTTGTATCTTCCAAGTTAGAATATATTTGAATAAAATATATATTTTATAACTTTATCATAGAAATTTATACACCTTTTAAATTAGAGTACAATATTCAAGCTTATGTCTAGACCTTTTTTGTAGGGTCAGTTTGTGTAAAAATTTCTTTTATTTTTGTGAAAAGGATCATTAATTTTGTGAAAAATAAGTAATTTTTCGGGAAGCTAAGTAATCTAGTAATTCTAGTTAATCTACACAAGAGATGAAATTCCAAATTTATGGTTTCATTAATTTTTATTTTGTGAAGGGTTCGTTTTTCAAATCCGGAATTTTGTAATGGGTCCGTTTTTCAGGTCCGGAGTTTTGTAAGGGATCCGTTTTTTAGATCCGGAATCTTGTGAAGGGTCCGGAAAACGGGCCAAAATTTTGGCTGGGCAATACCTCTGATATTGGAAGAAGAGTATGAATTTTAACAATTTGCAAAAACCATTGCTGATGGCAACTATTAAACTTAGATGATGATTTTCAATGTTGTTTAAAGACATCGCTTAAGCTAACTACGCAAACTATTTACGTAAATGTTGCGTTGATAGAGCATTATTATTTTTATACTGCATAGGTATACAGATTATCTGAAAAACAATTTGGTAAACAAACATAAAAGTTTTCAATGCAGTGCAATACTTTACTAATTGTAAATAGTACATATACGTACTTATTCCCGGAGGTAGTAGATTGTAACACAATTGACACGTTTAAAAAGAAGTATGATAAACATGTTGGGGTAAATCGAGAAGCTACCCATTCTTAGAATAAGACAACCATAAGTATTCTTTATGGGCGTTGTATACTATTTTATTATGTGTATATATTGTTTATAATTTGTGTTAATTGGATTTTTAATTGGGTTGCTGTATTTTTGAAATATATGACAACCATATTTTTATGGGCATCTTTTTATCAGCCACCTCGTTGGGCATTTTGTCTGTTGTGGCGTTGTATTTGTATACACAGGGGCGGAACTAGAGAGGGCGATTGCCCCGGGCGGAAAAATTTAGGGGGAACAAAGAACAATTATATAAAATTATCGAATTTCAAATTGGGGGGGGGGAGTAAAAATCCTAGTTATATATATGGCCTGTGTGTGTGCGCGTGCATGTACTTTACATATCACCGATAGATGGCATAGATAGTATATATATATGTAAATCTGCGCCCCACCAAAATATCCGATGACGAGCAGCCACTGATAGCTGGTGGGTTTTGGTATGTCGCCCCTTTCAAGAGCCGAATAATGTGGGGTGTCCCGTATAATACTGGACGAACCTGCATAATAAATCGCCCTTCCCGACACATTGGCTTATATTTACGCCTGCCTCGAATTCTTAATTCCAGCAGTGAGAGATAGATAACCGTCGGCTTAGTTTTAAAAGTTTTTGCTAGAAAAATCCGATAACTTAATTTCACATTGGAAGAAATGTGGAATGAAAATTTCGGTCCCATATTTGCGAACCAAAATCCCCGAATTTTTCTCAAAGAAATATGGTTAGCTTGATCACTAACATAATGTGATGAATATTCAGGGTCACCATACAACCGGTATTTACGGAGTTATTCCGATATTTTCACGTAATTTTGGTTGTCCCGACTTATCAATGAAGCCGGCTTGAGATCAAGGATTAAAATGTTTCCAAAGTTATAAATTATATTACGATAAATATTCATTGTCGCAATCATCTCTAATTCTTGTTAAACGTTTCATTTCGATTCACTGCTTCGAAATTTGAGAATTTTAGCTGCAATTTGCTACTTTTCTCACCATTGATGGGGATTTCCGTATTTTTCTTGTGGAAATATGGTCAACATATGAATATTTATATTCATAATCATCTAAATACTATTCATAAGCAATGAAATTTATCTTCGTCTAAGATTTCAGTCAAGATCACAAATTTAAGTAAGCTGTTGAAAAAAAAGGACAAGTTTTATTTCAAAAAGACTAGAGGCTTGTGAGCCCGTAAAATGGAAGTAAGCTGATCACATTTCTCGGGGAAAATATGGAAAATTTCGTTCGCAAATGCGGGAACATACGAGACAATCAGCTTATGCAGACTTACCAGTTGCATGGGGTCCCCAGAGAACGATGTTGTCGACAAATAGTCTCAAAATTACTGCGACATTGCCAATTTTGGTACAAAACTTTCTAAAATACTAGAAATAGCTGTTTTCAATCCGCAGGTTTGAAAATATTTTCAGAATAAGTTCGTTTGTGATGATTCGAGAGTTCCAAATATTTTGTTTGGGCACAAAGTAATTTAAAGCACATATATCATGAATAATGCTATACATTTAAAATTGTAATAAGAAAAATAAAATAACGCCTTAAATAAGCATATAATGTTTACAAATTAACTTATACTGTGAACGATGAGAGGAAAACTATCATTTCGGCCAGATTTACGCACTCACTGTTGTCTGCAAACTAACTTTTTTTTGTGAGACTGAAAAAAACCTATTCAGTGACATTTGTTTTTGCCTCCTTTTTAGGATATCTCGGAAATGGACAATCACATTGTGTCGTTGACAAGATTCATTGTTCGCACTGCTACAGCTTTATTTGTATAATTATTTTCTACAAAATTTTGCACAGATTCCCACATTCTTCACATCTCTCTAATCTCATTCGAAGTAAGGGACTCCATATTTCTTTCTTCTTCCTCCACAGATGAGATACCGTCCATAAGCGCTTGCTGTTGCGCGCAAAGGAGACCTATAAGTTCATTTGTGATTAACTCCCGGCCATGTTCCTTCACTAGTTCTTGAATGTCGTTCTCATTCACCTCCAGTCCATTGCCTTCCCTAAGGACAATTTCTCAGACAACTGGTCTCTCCTATTCATGAGCTAGCTCCTCAAAAAAAAGTCACGTTCAATAATTTCCAGTTTTTCTCCAAGCAAAATGAAAAAAAACTTTGAGCACATACGCGCGTGGTCACAATGCTACATCTTGTTTCGTATCGTAAACAGTCACATTCGCACGTGTATTCATTTTTCGGGTAAGGCATGCTCACCGGAGACACAGCTATATACTTGTATGTGAAGATGAGCAGTTACACTAATGAAATAATATGAAAACACCGAAAAAAAATACTGAAGATGGAAGTTTTTCCCATATTTTACATGCTGAAATCGACAATGGTTTTTCCTACTTCGCTCCGTCACGCCCATATTTGTACGCGAGCCGACGCGGAGGAACCTCCGTACATCCTTGTTATTATATAGGGAGGGTTTACTCGAGTTGCTACAAGTATTTATATTTTGCCGAATCTTAAAACTTTGGTATATAATAAATCAATTAAATATTATAACAAAAAATATGTAGAAAAAATTTTATCAAGACCAATAATAATACTTTAAAAAAAATGTAATTCCTTTTAGTATATCTTTACACTTCTGAAGTTCTAATATTTATATAGATGTTTAAATATTTCATAGTTGTTTGCGATTATTAACATGCACGAATATATTTTTTCATACTATAATTTATCGGTTTATTTTTAGTCGATTTACTATCGAAAAATGCATTGATAAATTGGATAAATTTTTACAAGGATTTTCTATCACATTTTCAGAAATTTGAAGTCGTTATCCTCCTTTAACTGTTTGAATATTTAAGTTTGCTTTCAATGCATAAATTTGTTGGTTTAAAAATTAAAATGGTTTTTATTGAAAATGGCGCGATTGCACATTTTAAATGCTCCGCGGAACATCAGTGGAAATGTCTACCTTGTTTGATTACCTGATCACTGTTCCGCGATCAGATACGAAAATGAAGATATCATTTTTCGTAGAGTTACTTTTATCGTAGAGTTACGCAAATTATCGTAGAGGCTGAAGCAACGTGATTGGCTGTGTGGAAAAAATTACGGAAAAATCGTGTAATCGCCGTGCATTTGCGAAATATACAACCGGGATATATTCGAAAAACAGTCAACACAAAAAAAACCAGGACTGTCCCAGAAAATAAGGGACGTATGGTCATGTCAAATAAAAATCATTATGGTCATTGCTAAACGAGGCAAAACCCTTTAGGAATCGTAGAACAAAAACTGTACTCATGAATTTTCTTTTTCGAAACATCGGATAAGTTTGTTTTTTCGCTGTGGAATCAAAACGTGTTACCGGTGAGTGAATTGTTCCAAAATTGACAGTTGTATCCAGAGTTTAAAGTAGTAAATTCAAAATAAGGAAAATGGCCGAAAGTGTTAGGGAAGTAAGTGATCATCATACTATATTTTTTCAGTCATTCATTATAAAATTACATGATATATTTCGTGGAATATTAGTGTCATTTCAGTGACTTTGTGAATCCTTTGATCATTTGTGTATAAAATGACTTTCGTGTGACAAAACTAATGATTAACTTCTGACACTTACAGTTGAAGTTGAAATTCAATATTTGACTGAGATCAATTGTTTTCAAAACCCTACTCGTAGTTTCGAATTTGCTGAATATAGTATGTCAGGAATGGACAAATCCCAGGCCACAAGTCGCAATGATGACTAAAAAATTGGTACTGGTGCCTAAAATTTTCTTTGTTTTATTTATGAATTACAAACCAAGAGCAGCACAAAATGTTTGGAATTTATAGCCAACAGGAAAGAGGGTCACTGTGCCCTGAAAAAGTCAAAGTATTATTATTTTGGACCTTTTTCTTCGAGTAAATTTTTATTTGGTGCCTAGAATTTTGTGATTTGTTCAGCCCTGTGGTATTGCCTGTGTTGCTATGTCTTCGTAAAGAAAACTGTATATCCTTTTCGTCCGTTTTAAAATATGTTTTAGCCTGACTTCAAAAAGTTTTAGAAAATGACGTTCCAAACTAAGGAAAAGATTTCTGTTGTGTGTATCTTATGACTGAAGATATGCCTTTTGCAAAAACGTGTGGGCGCATAGAAAGAAAAAAAGAGAAGTATGATAGGCGATAAGAAAGAAGAAACTTGCGAGGAGTCTAGGCGGATGTCGCAATGGCAAAGGTTCATCTTCGTACAAACTAAATCTAAATTTTGTTAAGCTTTCAGGAACAGCTGTCGTATGGTCCGCCACTTGGCGATTATTTGGCGCCACATATGTCTGATGGCCCGACGAAGAGTCGCCAAGGCCGTCAGACACTATGGACGCCGAAAAAAAAAACAGCGTGCAAAACATAATAGAAACCACCAAGCATAAAAATAGAAAAAAATATCAGTTAAAAAAAATTACACCTGGCCTATTTTTTTAATAATAAAAAGATCGGGGCATAAGGAATTCTGGGCATATTCTATGTATTTAAACTAAAACCCGGACCCTGTTTTTTAAATAAACGGATCCGGGCATGTTGAATAAATAAATATTCTATGCATTAAAACTAAAACCCGGACCCTTTTTTTAAATAAATGGATCCGGGCATGAAAAATTCTGTAGGTTCATTTTAAATAATAAACCGATAAAACGGAAGGCATGGCAATGGATGAATAACTAATAAATACAACGAAATAATAAAATGGTATGATACAACCTGAGCAGTAGATAATAATCCAAATGATGTAAGCTACAGAAGGGAGGAATAATAATCAAAGAGAGAGAGACGCGCTGGAAATGGAACAACGGCTGTTTAGAATTTTTGAAAAAACGCAGTGAACAAAAGAAAAAAGAAAAAAAAAAAATCCTGTTTGGTGAAGCCAGCGCCATCTAGTATCACCCAACGAAACCGGAAAAGTGTTAAAAAATACGGCAACTCAGAGAAGCATTATGACGATCTTGGCGACTTATCGCGAGAAAAAAGTCGCCAAAGTCGTGGCGAACCATATTGCATCTGTTCCAGCTTTCATTTTCAACTTTAATAATAAGATGTGATTGCAGATAATAATATTATTATTATGTGTAATACTTAAAAGTTAATAGATAGAAAATTTTGATTATCAGCAACCATTGCTTATCTTTAGTGGTGACTTCATGGAAAGATTGCGCTACCTTCAAGCATCGAAAAACAACAAGGAACAGCAATATGCGACATCAACTTCGTGCTTCTTCTTCTCTAGTCTGTCCATCATTAGCAAACAGTAAGCCAAGTGGTTTCCTTTCTCTGCTCCGTCCGCTAGCTCAAGTAAGCTCAGCGTGTACAAGAATTTTTTTTGGTGTTATTTCCCCTACCTGGGCAATTAAATTCCTGTTTTTTGTGCTGCTTCATTATTCTCAACATGACCAGTACCGCCAGACAAGTGTGGTCCAACCCCTCAGGGTAAAAGGCTTATATCCCTCATGGGACAGAGCCTGGGCCACACGACTGGTCTTACAGTACCCCCAGACAGGTCAAATGAGATAGACAGGGTCACACTTAAACTACCACAATTTTGGACAAAGATGCCTACTTGTGGTTTATCGAAGCCCAATACACTCTCACTAATATTACCTGGGATCAGACAAAGTATTATGCTGTAGTTTCTGCCATAAACTCTGAAGTACTGTCTAATGCCAGCAACATAGTGAGGAACCCCCGAGCTGAAACAATTTATATCTTGCGCACAAGGAGAGGCCCATGGCTGAATTTTCCGACTTGGAACAGAAACGAGTGAAAGATTTACTATTAAATGCTGTCCTAAGAGGTGACAAACCCTCTCTGTAAAATAATCACTTGAAACTGCTAATTGCTACATCTAATGGACACATATTCATAGAGGATGGTTATACAACATAGCGAACGCCATTGCTATCCTGACATTGACTATCATAATACATAAACATCCTTGGAGATGAAGCCCATGCTGCCATCTGTCAATTACTTTTTCAGTTAGTAATATTCACAACATTCCTTCCTCCCTAAAGAAAACAGTTGACCAACCTCTTTAGAGGATGTCTGACCCTTGAAGATCTTCGAACAGGTGCTGAAAGTGAAACCTTCACACACTGGTTGTCTTCATTTTTCTTCAATCCACTCTGTATGCTCTGTAGCTGAAGGGACACTGGCAGATGTCGTCTCACTGTCTTCTTTAGTGCCTCTTTGTTTTGTGACATCTGGTAATGGCATGGCTTCACCACAGTGTAACTGCTCCGCTTGAAAATATTCTCTGGAAGGAGTAGGCTACGTTTACAAATTACTGGGAATATTCTTATAGAAAATAATAATTATTCTCAAGTTATTAGTAATAGTCCTAGAGAATATTCTTTAGTTATTTATAATAGTATTCCTTCCAGAGATTATTCTCAAGAGTATTTTTAATAACATGCATTAAAATAAATAATATCTACAAATAACTTGGGAATAATTCTTATTATTTTACGATAAGAATATTCTCTGGTAATTTATAAGAGAATATTCTCTCAAAGGACTACTGTCTCCCATTTCTTTTCCCATCAAGAAGATGGAATATTGAAGTTTGTAGTCTACAATATTAAAGTTTAAAAGCAAGAAAATAAAACCAACATGGCTGAATTGCACAAATTGCCAAAATTGCACTTTTTTAAAGAAATGTGAGTGATACACAGAATTTAAATGTATGTACATTGAAGAAAACAGTTCTGTGTCTTCTTAGAATGAAGGTGATTATATAAGAATTGCTTCCTTCATCAATCAACTTTGGTTTAATTTCTTTTGTTTTGAACTTATTTCTGAAAATTTATCTAATTTAAAATAATTTTTTTAAGGTTTTCATCTAAAAGTTTTATAAAATCTTTATAACCAAACTTGTAAAACATCTCGTCGTGACCCGTGAATATTCGGAGAATATTCTCGAACTAAAGTTGTCATTGGGGTGAATATGTCAAAAATTGCTTTGTTGTAAATGTTTCAGGCAATGAAAACTAATTTATATTTCATAATATAAACAAAATTAGTAAAAAAAATTTAAATTATTTAAAAGAAAAATGAATATTCTTGATTATTCTCCAATTTTTACATCCAGGAGAATATTCTCACCTCGTATCTCTAAGCATGATCAATATGGATTCTGTTCCATGGAACTTTGGTCACTGGCAAAAGAACAAGTTTAGCAGGAGTGGGGTTAGGTTTTTCATGTCAAAAACCAGTTTTTGAAAGATTTTTCTCGTTTTTGGTGTGCTGAGTAAGATGCCATTAAGAATATTTCATATTTTCTTAAAGGGTGGTTGATGACGTAAGCATCATCCAAACCCCCTCCCCCTTGTCAGCAAATCAGAAACCCCTTCCCCCATCGATGCTGACGTAATACTTGAATGGCCCTCTATATTTACAGAAGGGCTAAGTGGGCTATAGCCCAGGGTGGCAAATTTGGAGGGGGCGGCAAATATTGGAGTATAGAAAAAGAGAAGAGAGAAAACTTTGTTCAAATTCATGTTTTGTAAATGTGTGGAAGTGCCATGTGTCATTTCTATCGTAAATAATATATAATTTATAGACCATAATGTTTATTTTTATTTATTTGTGTTTTTCCACACAGACTACTGTCCAAGTGAAAAAATATATGATTACCCTTCGTATATACAGTGTTACCCCCACCTTCCCAAATGGTATTGTCATAAGTAGAGGTGGGAGGGGGAGTAGGCATCCAGCTAAGTAAAGCAGCACTAATTTCAGATTACTGAAGGTGTTGGAAGACAGTATTCATCCGACATCCCCTAACTATACCCCCTTCACTACTGTGAAGGGGGTATCTTTTTTGGAGGGCTTAATCCTGACAAAAACAAAGTAAGCAAGTATCAGATATAGCTACTCATAAGTTCATACATTTTGTATTTTGTAAGAGTATTCTTTAATGATAATTTGGAATCTTCTGTAGGTAAATCCCAAGGTAATTTGGAATCCTCTGTAATACAGTCGAATCCCATTATAACGAACTCCAAGAGACTGGAGAAATCACTTCGCTCTAATGAAATTTCATTATAAAGGAATTCCAGGTTTTTGTATTGTTTCTATGTTAACTTATCTGGTGGATTAGAAAAATGTTTGTTAAAATGTGATTTTTGCTATAACAGTATTAGTTAAATTGTGATTCGACTGTACTCGTATTCAATAAGGCATATGTACAGTTCCACATAAAATGTATCACCGCTTTTAGCCGGATCAACAACGGTCTGCGCTATCACAAAACTTGAGGTTTAAAACTCACCAAACACACGATCAGACTAAGCGAGTCAGGTGATGGAAATATAACTTAATTCATCACTTTAATTTAACATTTAACTAAAATATCACGGACCAGCCGGAACAGGCTATTGATGAACGATAAAACAGAACAATGTGTGGGCTAACATAACAAAAATCAACTATTTTAAAGAACGTTTGACGCATGCGCATCGCACGGCACAAATCACCACACAAGCTGTGACGACGGAATAATCTTCATTTGCATATCCTCCACACATATATAAGACACATATTTTTTTATACGATACATCGATAAATTGAAAAAGTTTGAGCTAATGCTCATTTAAGAAATTGAAGTAAAAAGGGATATTTATTGTAATTCAGTTTCATTTTGGGTGCAAAGCCACATGAAGTTGACTCGCACCCTGTCTTAATACAGAGACAACAGTTAAATCGTGTTTTCTCTGCAATCTTCATGTTGTGCTGTCTTACTTGCTTTTCAGATATGTAACATAACAAGTGAACATTTACATTTTAAATTTGCAGTTTGAAATATTTCTGTATATCTGAGATAATTGGCACCAAGTGCCAAAAGGGAAATTTTTCAAATGAAAAATATCCTATTGATTCATTATTAGCCAAAATAATTAATTCTTATCATATTTTATATTCTTGAGGTACATTCTGATGGTATATCTTTAAATGGCATAAGATGGTATAAATGGTTTTTTTCAAAAAGTCTCAAAAGTGGCCTGAATATATATATATATTTTTTCATATGAAGTATCTTTGTTATTTAAAGTTATATACAGAAGCCAAAATTTCTCATTCTTACAACATTTTCTAATCTTTGGCTACATTTTTATGCTCTATATCTTAAGCAAATTCAAGAATAAGGATTGCATTACACATCTAAATGTAGTGGTGTATTATCTCACACATTTCTTTTTCCCTTCACAAAGAATGATACCATCATGCTAGGGGCAGATGGTCCTGTAATCCAATAAAGACACCAGCTGCCCTTAAAGGACAAAGACTAGTGTACTAGTTGTTACATTACCTCACATACATTTTCATTTTCTTTCCCATAAGAAGTAGCACATCTCCTACTGTATATTTCCCAGTCTTAATATTCAATAGTTTTTTTTATACTTTCACTGTTAAGCCCAGTTAATCAAGGTTCTACTGTATAGTAGTAACAGATTTATGAAAAATATATAATCAGCTATATACAGGGTGATTATAATTTAAGTTTTGATTCCAAAACTATACAATAAGTACTGGTCAGAATGACTTGAAAATTTGCATGGATATTCCTGAAGCAATGGAAGTTTCTTTTGCAAAAGAAAAAAAGTGCAAGTAGATGATGCTGTACTTGGCCAGTAGTATAATCTATTTTGTGCAACCACATTTTGGCACTTCCACAGCATCAGTGTGTGGATAGAACTTCTATCAAGATGCACATTGCAATACCAGCAAAGCAGCTGCTGAAGACCCATTTTGACAGGATGCACCTTAACCCTTGCAACTTCTGGCTGTGGGGGGGGGGGGGTACTTCAAAATGTTATGAACAGTGGTCGGATTGCAAACTTTGTTGAATTGCAATCTCCAGCACATCCCCTACCTATATGTTAGAAGTTTCTCAGGAATATTAACGTGGGGGCGCGTTTGGTTTAATAAAGCTGAATTGCAAGCACATCCACATCATAACCATGGCATACTCTGATCTGTTGTTGAACAAGAATTTTTATTCTTTCAACCTCATAGCCAGAACACTGTGGACAACATATTTAACATTTCTTAAGTTGTAGTTATTTGTTTAATTACTTCATTTTTTGTGATGTTTTCATGAATTATGAAATCGTGCAATGCTATAATTAAGTTATCATTTTGCCATGACTGGCTATTGTTTCCATTCTGCGAGCAAATTTCCCACATGTTGGATGATGTCATTAATTTTACACGTTTAAGTATTTTTTCCCCTTTATCAAATAAAATTTCATTTTTTTAGGAATATTCATCTCAATTTTCAAGTCATTCTGATAATCCTTCTTTTTTTACAGTGTTTTGAAGTCAGAACCTTAGTTATAATCACCCTGTATATCATAAATCATTGCTAATTAATCTGCATTATTTATGCTTCATTAAATGCATTATATATATTCACCTAATTTTTATTAGTTTTTGCAAAATAGCTTCTGAATTAAGTATACTGAAAGTAACTGGAGAAAAAACTTTTATCTATATGACATGAATGTCGCTCTCCACTTGTTAATACAAGATATACAGAAGACTGGATGTTGTGAAGATATTTATTATTTTAGATGTTAATTTAGCTCATCTCTGCCTCTCCTCCCGGTAGAGGCAGAGATGAGTTTTTTCCTTCCTTAAAAAATTAACATCTAAAATAATAAATATCTTCACAACATCCAGTCTTCTGTATATCTTGTTTTATCTATGTATATAAAATTGATTTTCTATGTGTGTGTTCTCTATACAAATCTACAATTTTAGATTGATCGTCGTCAAATTTTGCATATATACCAAATGGGACCCGACTTGAATGATAGGCTACTTTAAAATTTCGTCAGCGCAGGGCAAGTGCCCCAAAGGGGCAAAAAACTGTCTGGTAACAATGGGTGTTAAGCCTCAACAATCACTTTCGGAACGTTACCGTGGTTCCCCAGCAATTTGTTTCAGATGTGTTTTATGCCTTTATAATGGTTGGCCACATTTTCAATACTCCCAGTAATGAGGCGTTTTGAATAGACGTCATAATCATCATCATCGCTTTGAGGGTCAGGAAAAGGGTTATCCTCATAGAAATCAGTGTTAAAATTGCAGATTTTACTGTAGAAATGCAAAAATTTGGTGGTTTTCTGTCACATCAATAATTTAAAATTTTTTATTGAATTCTCAATTTTTGAAATATTGAGTTCACTTAGAGATATACGAAGCCCATGAGATTAAATATGAAGTAATTATCCGGACCTACTTTTGAGTTTGATATCCAGGCAATAACATTAATTTCCACTTTTTATTTATATCTTCTCAAGCATGAAAAATTAAGTTCTTGAGTATTCTTAAGTATTGTCTTTTGATATTCAACTGCATAAATTGATATAGTTTAGGTTGTTTTAAAATCAATTATGGGTCTGTAAAGTACATCCACAGCTTTAATTAAGCATTTTTGGAAGCAGAAACAGGCAGAAATAGATAACTTGAAGTTCGGGAGGGGGATCGAAATACCTAGTGCCCCTTAAAAAAGGGGGAAAAAGAAGATTTGTTTCTGTGTTTCATTAAATCTTGATTTGTTTATTTCATGAAGTCGCCATATTGGTTAACTTAGACATGATTTGCATGTCCCTGAAAGAAAGAGGGAGATATCACGTGATCCAAACAGCCTCATTGAAGAAAACTGAGGCAGCGCCGGTTATTATAACTAGTATATTTTATGATTAATAATAACAGTAAAAGAATTTTCAAACACAGTAATCCATTGAGTTGAGCAAAAAATAATTAAATTGCAGAAGTTGGTTTTTGTTAAAATGTAAGAAATATTTATTGATTAATTAATATGGGAACAATGTTAATTACATTAATAAACATTTTATATTTTAATTAATTATTAGAAATTTGAATGATTTTTTCAGAAATTTTATTGTTTTTAATGTTAATACCAAAAAACATGGTTTACACAAAAAAAAACCCGGTTTTTTTACACACCCTGGTTGTAACGGATCAGGATGACATCCTTCTCCGTTACTTTGGTTTTTTCTGTTACATGGGAAATATTCATGTTTTTGGCCCCAGGGGCCGCTCAGCTACCGGAAACTATCCGGAAGTTCTGCTGGTGTACCGTCACGAGCCAGAAAGGCAGCTTACTTAGTGCTACGGTCATAGGGCGGGGTCTTGCGGTCGTTTGATGAGGACGGAACCAAGGTCGGGTGGCTGATGCCCCACCAAAATTAATTTTTCATGTAACATACTTTTAATTATTAGTTTGTGTGGGGAATCTCCTGGGGGAGATATCACATGCTCTCGTTGAATTGTTATATTTTTACTTGTTTCAGCAGTTGGCTGCAGACTTCTGCCGGAATAATTATTTTGTTGTGTTTAAATTGAAAGGCGTGATCGGAGAGCCTGGCCAGCTCGCCCGATTGCATTTTGTGTTGCCATTTAGAATTTTGAAACATTTTTTTGTATGCAAATTATTTTCTGTGTGATGTTAGGATTTTTATAGAGACACAGAGTGTTGCCGGTGGATGAATGGTCCTAAATTAATACTGGTTTGAGTTGTATAAATACGCCTCTCGTTTTCACTAATCGCATTTCAACTTCAATAACTTCTTGTTTGTTAGCTCAGAACGATCAGTTGAGGTCGTTAAACTAAAAAAAGTCATGTTATAGCCTAACTTGAATAACTCTTGTTCTATATTTACCGGCTAGTTCGGTGAAATTGGTTTTATCACGGAAGGTTTCGTAGTGAAAGTCTAACAACTTTTATGAGTTTTACATCACTGATCAGCTCATTATCGGCCTGCTCTGGATGATGAAACCCTGAATGGATTATTGGTGGAGTCGATCTACACCGATTTACTAATTTCCAAGGACTTTCATCTCTAATCTCTGAGAGATCTTCGCCTAGTGCTGGCTGCCTGCGATTTGCTATAAACTCTGGAACTTTGTTCTTCAGTTAGCAGTACCAACTTGGATGGATCTGCATCGTGTCTACCCTGGTCTGTGACCGGAAAGGTGATGTTCAGCAGAACATGGACTTCCCACAGTGAGAGCGAACCATATCTACTAAATTCAAATTTTTTAACTGAAAGACAAAACTTAAATTTTTATTAATGAAAAATTGAAGGTTAACCTGTTAATGTAAATTTACAAAAAAAATCTAGGTGTAATAAAGCAATTGAAGTGATACAAAACAAACTTGTTCGTTTATTTCCTGCTTGTTGTCTGCTTTAACTGGATAATTCGAACCGGGCACGTAACCACATTAAGGAATGTTACACAGTATGGTGATATGGTTTTCCGCTCTCAGGCAAGAAACTGGTGTAGCTATTGTGTTGTGTGTATTAACAACTTTCTTCAGGAACACCTTCAGCAGGTTGGATGGAACCCCTTGGCAGGCTGCATTTGGCCTGGGGGCAGGAGATTGAGCACCCCCCCCCCTGCTATATGGCAATCATTATGGATCAGAATAGGATATGAATACTGGAGAAAAAAGTAAAATTTAGGCGCAAGTATATACAGTAACACTTTTTGTCTTTTGTTTGCTTATAATTTATTAGTAATGGGAGGGGTGGGGGGGGGGGTAAAAACAGTGGACTGAAATGAGAGGGGGGGGTGGCAAAAACAAATACTGCCTTGTGAAGGCACCCATGTCCACCAGTACCATTCTATAGTCCCCCAACAAAATGCACGGATGTAACACCATGTTGGTGTCGACTGCCGGCTGCAACAAGACAGTAATGATGCCACCATAGTCACCTGCAGTGAAAGTGTTAAAAAAAAACAGAATTTTTTGATGCAGATTATTGACTTACGTATTAGGCTGGGATTACACTGTAAAAGTTTTATAAAAGTTCTTTTATAAAACTTGATAAATGCTACCAATAATTGTACCGGTTAAAATCACACAAATGCACCCAATAGGCTTAATTGGTTGTATTTTTAAAGTTTTGTGAAAAATCCTTTATCAAACTTTTATAGTGTAATCCTGGCCTTAGAGTAAGAGTCTTAAAAAAAATTGCTTGCAACCATGGGAAAAAATGACATTATAACAGACCTCTCATTATAAGTGAATTTGAGTTTTTTGCTGTCAGGTAATTGTAGACTATTCTTGCTTCATCTGCATCATCATAAGTCAGAGATGGCATTGACTCGCTATAACGCGTCAAATACCTGGAGTTTCGGAAAAGACGCATAAAAATTTTGTTCACGTGTTCTTTCCTAGTGCTATGGCGTCCATCGCTATCAGATGAAGCGGGAGAGTTCCAATTTCCACAGCCCAATATAATATAATAATAATAAGAGAAAAGGGGACTTTAGCCATTTAAATGTACAAAACATGCTCTTTTGCCTCCATCAACACTCCTTAACTTTATGGCCACTTACTTAAAGGGCCCCTTCAAAGATTGAGTAATAGCCGCTCCGTATTCTTTTTTTCTTTCTCTCTCCCCTATAATACTGAAACCTATCTCTTGACCATTGTATTGCCACCTGCAGGCAATTGACTTTATGGCTTTATTTCATCTATTTACACATCTCTTCCATGGGATTATGTGCCTTTTCTGACTTTCTTTGCTTCCTCTCTACTTCTCTTTTCCTTTTTTTTTTGTACAACCCCCCCCCCCCCACAGAAAAACGTCTTCCTCCCATGCGCTTCGAAAGATCGTAGGGGGTGAACTTGACCAATGATGTTAATATTAATATTAATTTGTATCTACGTAATCCTCATCACCCAATAGAAGGATCTTTCTTTGAAGCTGGTCTACCAATTAGAAAAAGGGGGTTGGTGCCCCTCAAAACTTTACTTTGGAAGTTTCCAAAATTCAAGGTAGATTGATTAGTGCAAGCTAGAAATCAAGTTGAGAAAAGGATGTAGCACTTAGAATTTGTGTTTTAGACATGGTAATTTTCAGCGGATACTGCGATCATCTGTGACAAAAGGGATGGAGGAAAGGTAGGAAAGAAATTCTTGCAACACTTTAAGCAAATTATGGAGGTTTAATTAACACCCAAACTATGAGAGATTAACAGAGGGAGATGGTGAGATTAAATATAATGAGTGTTTAAAGGGAAAGAGAGTTATTCCAACATCAAGTTAAAAAATATTATAATTAAACATATACACTGGTGAAATAAATTAAGAGAATTTGCATATTTTATCGACGGCCAGAGAAAATCACCATTTGTCGATTATAGTGAGGCGTAACTGGAGTGCTACAGCTTCTCAGCTCTCTCGTGACTTGTATGCAGCCACAGGAACCCGTGTATCAAAGGTGACTGTTTCCAAAAGACTTCATGAGAGAGGGTTGTTTGCAGGAAGACCTGCTGTTTGCGTCCCGCTCACTTCTATGGACAGGAGAATCCATTTATCATGGTGCAGAAAGCATAGAGATTGGAGTATGGATCAATGGGTGACCGTTCTCTTCACTGATGAGTCCCGGTTCAGCCTAAGCACCGATTCTCGCCGCACGTTCATATGGAGAGAACCAGGGACCCGCTACCTACCCTCCAATGTCCGCAAAATCGACCATTATGGTGGAGGAGGTTTTAATGGTCTGGGCAGGCATCATGTTGGATGGCCGCACACCTCTCCATGTCTTTGAAATCTTTGAAAGAGGCACTGTGACTGGTGTGAGGTATAGGGATGAGGTCTTGGAGCCCTATGTTTACCTTTTCAGGGTGCAGTTGGCCCTGAGTTCATTTTAATGGACGATAACGCGAGGCCACATAGAGCTCTTCTGCTCGACGATTTTCTAGAGAGTGAGGATATTCGCCGGATGGATTGGCCAGCCATATCTCCAGACCTTAACCCTATAGAGCATGTCTGGGGAGGGCAATCGCAACTCGCAACCCCCCTCCGGGAACCATCCAGGGAATGAAAACAGCCTTGCTGAACGAGTGGGACCAATTGCCACAGGAAATGATAAACTGCCTTATTTCAAGTATGAAATCACGCTGCGAGACCTGTATATCTGTAAGAGGGGACCATACCCCCTATTAACCTATCTATTAACCCATTTTTTTGTTTATTCTGCAACCACTGTTTCATTCCTTCTGACTCCAACGAGTGTTACGCACGATCATGCGTGTGTGTTACAATTATTGAATGGTTATTTGTTTTGTATTGTATCAATGTATGTACATATCAAATTTCATTAAAATTGGTACAGTAGTTTTAGAGATAATCGACCAAGTCTGCAAATTCTCTTAATTTCTTACACCTAGTAGTATTCTGTCTATGTATTATGCAGATTTTGGTATCATAATGTTTGGTTTTTTTTTAATTGACTTTTTTGTTTGTGTAAATATAAATCGTTCTATTCATGATTATTTGATTAAATATTAAATGCTATTTAAATTTAACAGTAACATGATTCTTTCTTTCGTGAGCCATCATTTCTTTTCTAAATATGTATTGGACCACTAGGAACCTGGGTTAAATCTACATAATTGCATATATATATATATATATATATATATTCTTCCAGTGGTCCGATATAACACTAGTTCTAAGAAGAAGAAAAAAGTAGAGAGAAAAACCTCCCCAACTTTTTCCCCATCCCGCTTATATTACTTAATATAAGCTCAATGTTTTCCCCTCCTTCTTTTTACCATTTATCATGATCGCGCAACCTTGAAAAAGTGGTTTTACTACTTTGTACACTGTACTGTATTGATATACATGTGGGTTGTTGAAGAATAAGATGAGGAATATCTATTTGCTTCCCCAAATGAGGGGCTGTGTAATTGTCAAATTTTGGAGTTTTTATTCCCTTGCAAATTTTCTCCTTTCCGATCATATACCAAAAATTACGGTACTTTCGTGGCTATCTGCCGGCATTCAAAGACAGCGTCTATACGACGTAAATTCACCTTGTTCCTACAATATTGCGAAGGAGCATTTTTTTCAATCTTAAAGGACTAGAACACCAGCTAAAATTGTAAAACCTTCCCAAGATCATGAAAAAAAAAAACAATCTGAAAACTTGAGAATCATCTTTTGTCATCTAGCTGCTATGTAGTAGCCACCGTTTTGCATCATGAAAATCACGGGTGTGTACACAGAATCGGCTTTGAGTGGAAAGGATTTAATTATTCACAGAAACTTTGGGTCATTAACACTCAAAAAGTATAAAAGAAATTATTTTATTCCAATAAATTGTAATTCTCTACAAAAATTATTTTAATTTTTTATCTTCGGGGGGGGGGGGGGGGCTCCTTATAATCCCCTAATTTTGCTTTTGGTGAAAATCCGAGTTTGGAACCCGCACAATGGTAATTGTCTAAAAATGTGATTTTCTCAGATTTTCAAATTTTGAGTTGGCTATTCCTTTGAAAAAATACTTCTGGTTACCACTGTGATCACACAGACATACAACACAAATATGTACACATTAAACTTCAAATGCACGCATTACCAATTTGGAGGATAGATGCAGGGCCGCAACTGGAAGGGTGAGGGACAGGTGGGTGTAGTGTCCCGGTCTCTGGACTAGAAGGGGGCACCAAATTCACCCTTTATAACTGCTTCTTCTGCATTACATGGATGTGCTAAAATGTGTGCTTGCCCCGTTTGAGAAAGTATCTAGTTGCGGCTCTAGATAGATGGCACCACTTACTGAACACAAAACATGTCAAATGCTGGGCGTGTATGTGATTTTCTATTAGGTTTTCGAATTTTGAGTTGGCTATTCCTTTGAAAAAAACTTCTGGTTGCTACGGCGATCACACAGACCTACAACACAAATATGTATACATTAAACTTCAAATGCACACATTACCAGTTTGGAGGATAGATGCAGGGCCGCAACTGGGAGGGTGGAGTTACAGGCGGGTCTAGTGTCCTGGGCTCTGGACTAGAGTGGGGCGCACCAAATTCACCCTTTATAACTTCTACAGTACATAGGTGTGCCAAAATGTGTGCTTATTCAGTTTGAGAAAGTATCCAGTTGCATCGTTAGATAGATGACACCACCTACTGAACACAAAACACACCAAATGCTGGGCACACACTCATAAGCATACTGTTAAGTTCCTCCAACACAAATCTGACATAGCTCCCATATTCAGGTGTGAAAATATATGGCAGTTAAATGACGACAGATCAGAGTGGTGGACCATCAGGGAGGGAAAATAAAATCATTTTACCAGGAAAACCAAAGTATGAATAGAGAATCAGAAGATAAGTGTCTGAGAGAGAGATAGAATCGAATTTGCTTTAAATTTAATCAGAAGATATTGAAAGTGCTAAGATTTTTTTAACGAAATGTAAAATCAATCAGAAGGGAATTTATAAATTGATATTAGTAAATATATAAAAATGCGTGCCTCCAACTGTTAAAGTGAATCCTGCTTATAACGTTTTTCAAAAAACCGTCATAAAAAATGTTGTAAATAGGAAAACACTTTAAACAGGAGATCTTAATGAAGATTACTTATTGTTAGGACCCCGAAAATAAGTTGTACTAAGTGGAAAAACGTTCTAAATGGGAAAAGCGTTATAAGCGGGATCAACTGTGTATTTGTTTTAGATTTATTACATGTCAGAACTCCATACATTAAATTCTCAGTGCTAATGAGCTTCTTTGCAAGCTTTTCCTGCTAGTAGACAATAAAAGTAAATAAACCTTTGGATATAGAACATGTTTTTAGAAATGAATTATACTTGATTCACACACTATCCAGAGTATGACCCACCACTCAGTCTCAACGAAGACACATAAGCAAGTGTTCAAAGACCTGGGGCATGCTGGAAGAAAATTCATAGAGATACCAGTGAATTATAAGTGGGGGGGGGGGGCCATAATTTTTTTCCAGATAAATTTTTTTTTTTGAGAGGGACCTACTTTCACTCATAAAAGACCCAGATTTTTCGAATAACCTGGGTCTCAGGTAAATTAGAGTACAGCAGCATCTCTGTAAGTGTTTTATACCATTTTTTTTCAATATTAGTGAATAGACAGGGTTGCGATTGTGAAATTTATTTTTAGTTTGAAGCTGAGAATCATTTGAATAGAATTTTGTATTCTCAAGATAATTCACTGAACCAATGGAACAATAGCAAGTATGAATGACTTGCTAATTGCAATGGCATTGACATTATAGGTGAGGTGATGTTAAAATTGATTGGCATTATACCATGATTTTACTGTTTATTAAAAGATTTTCCAACTTTTATGGTGTCCCTTTTTCTTCAAAGTGTCACTCAATGTCATATATTTAAAAAATATATAAATAATTTCTCTTTTGTTCTATATTTTTGGTTTTATAGCCAACAGATTCCTTGCTTATAGTGGCAATTATTAATTTTTTGGAAGAAGAACACAACAGGACAGATATAAGTGATGACACTAAGGAAAGTTTGGAAGGTAATTTGTTTTTTGTTTGAAGACATAAATAGCAGTGTAATATAAGTTATATGCCCCAAAGCAGAATATGCCAAAAATCTGAGATTTGCTGCAGAACAGTCTCAGCAAAAACTTTAAGAAAATTACTTTTCTCTGTATGAACAATATTATCTCAGAACGTTTTCAGTCATTGGGCGGTTGCAGAACAATGCAAAACATTTTGCTTTAGGGGTTTACGTGCTGTTTTTCTTGGGTTATTTATTGCATAAATCTAATTATTGCATCTGTTTATCTTAGGGCATTACTTTAGCATCTCTCAGGGGTGAAATTTAATTTTCATGTAATCAATGTTTTCTCATATTCTACAAAAAACTATTTGTTAAAAAAATTTTACAGATGTTCAAAACCAATCTTGAATAGTTGAAATGGCATTTAATTAATTAATATTTGAATGTTAAACTTTGTGGTTGGATTTTTATAGTTGATTTCTCAGACTGTTTTTGAAAACAAAAATTAAGATAGACACTGCATCTGTGCCACAAGCTTCCGAAATGTGCTTGTCAAAAAATGCAGGGTAGTCATAAAATAACTTCGTTGATACATGAGCCCCTAGTGGCTACAAAAATCAATGAACACAAATGAAATTTGAGATTCAAGTTTTTCAGAGTATGGGCTTGAGAATAAGTCAAGAAACAGAAACCTAGCTATCATGGTTACAGCAAAAAAATTCTAATGGCAACACAAACTTTTTTATGCATTGCAAAGTGATTGGCATGGTAAAAAACCATAAATGATGTTATAATGGTACCTCTAGCACCATAAATGCTGGCACTAAAAAGACAACAACTACAATGCCGGAAATTCCCCTCCGAGGGGTTAGTGCACCAACCCCTCGGTGAGGTCTTTTTTTGTCTGCATCCTTCTCTGTTGTTTATGATATTATAGCTATCGTTTCACAACTCTATTCATGGTTTTTCACAGCACCAATCACTTAAAAATGCATAAAATCGAGTGTTACTATTTACATTTTCCCAAAAATTTTGTTTTTCTCTTTGTTCTTGATCACGTATTTTAAAACACCTTTATCTCAAATTTTTCATTTGCATTTGGAAATTTTTGCGGCTGCTTAGGGCTCATATATTGGCAAAGTTATTTTATGACCATCCTGTACAGCCATTGTATTTATTGTATATACGTTTGTTTCAAAATGTTATAACACTCCAGAAGCTCACGAGTGCAATTCATTAAGTGTTCAAGTACAAAAGCCTAAAATTAAAAAATAACCCTTCTGGTATTTCATGTTCATCAGGTGTGAATTAATTGGAAAAAGTTATGATTTCATCCTTTTCTTCATAATTTAGTCCCATGTTACTTATTGCATGGTTCGCACATCCCCATAGATCAGGGCATTGAGGGATTAAAGGGGGCAAAGGGGCAATCCCCCCCCCTCCCCGAGAACAAAAAAATAAAATATTCTTTGGAGGGTATAGCCCCCTCCAGGCCCCTGATTTGTTGTATCTTCCAACTAACCACCCCCTTACAAAATTGCATTAAGCAAGACTCCCACTTGTCCTACTTTTTGGTAAAATGCCCTACTTTTGTAATATTTTCTCAGCTTTGTACTACTTTCTAGGTTTTTGTCATACTTTTCTTATTTTTTTTATTGAATCCTATCAACAAAATTTGTGTAAGTGATTTTAATTTCGGAGGGAATCATCAATATATTTGCCAAATAATACTGTTACGAATTATAGATGATAGATGGCACAGTTTCACAATGTTCTGTTTGCAACAGCAGTGAATACCGGTTTTGGTTTATCGGAAAAAGATGCGATTGGTGGGAACATTCTGGAAGGTTCCGCCCCTCCAGACAGTGGTTCAACTTCTCCATACGCCGCCAACTTGAAAACTGTGAAATAGACATTTGTGGAATGTTCTTTTTCTCGAAGTTTCGACTGGAGCTATAAATATGAGGCGATCGCAAGAGGAAGATGCGGAGGCTCGAATAAAGAGAGACTCAATTAAAAGTCAGTTGTATTTTAACTTTGCGAGAAAGTTGTTAGCTCTCTGATTAGGTTGTAAATACGTGTAAATTGCTATTCTCTAAATAAATCTGTGTTTGTCCGTTGAACCGCTTGTTTTGCAATCTCGAAGTCTTGTGAAAAATTATCTGGAACAATTTGGTGTCAGGGGTGGGGTAATTCAAGACTTGCATGAAAATGAGGAGAATGGACATGAATGAGATGCGAGAACAGCTGAATCAACTGATGTCTGTGATGGGCCAGATGAAATCAGGCATCGAAGAAAAGATCCAGGCCACGAGCACAGCCGTGAAAAAAGGTGTCATCACCTCCATCAGAGAGCTGAAAGATCCCCCGAAAAATGCCAGGGATGACCGTGAAAACCAGAGAGACAAGTTGTTGGGAAGCTGGAAATGCCATGAAAAAAAGCCGCCTGTGGAGCGTATGCTCAGTTGCAGCTACCGGTACGGAAGATGCGCCATGCCGAGTGTACCACATCTCACAGCTGCACGGAGGAGACCGCGCAGACTCCATGTAAGAGGCGAGATTGATGGACTGCCGTGTAGGATGGTCATCGACACCGGAGCCAACGTGAGCATCGTCAGGATGGACCTGGCTCGAAAATTCCAGCAACGACTTCTCTACGTATCACCATTGCTAACACTGCAGACAGTCACAGGAGAGAAAATGGCTGTGCTCAGAAAATTGGAAGTCTCAGTGAAGTTCGCAATGGTCACCCATCGACACACCATCTTCGTGGCAGACATAAGGCATCCATGAATCATCAGAGTGGGCTTCTTGAGGAAACATGGATTTTCCTTGGAATGACCAGTTGCACACGCAGTAGGAACATATCGCCCTACTCTGATGTGGTTGTAACAAAGTACCTCCAAGGAAAGTGATAGACATTCCAGAGGCTGGAAAAGAGTGCATCGCCAATGCAGAGAAGACTAATGGCAGGATCAGAACTGTTCTCTAACAAGAGTCAGAATGTATCAAGAGGACGATCCAGCCTCGTAAAGAAAAAGGGCATGGAAATGCAGAAGGTCTGACGAGAGGACCAGGTCCACAGAACCGTCATCGTTGCCTGAAGGCAGAAGAGAAGTATGGGCCAGCGAACCCTGTAGTGAGCCATAACGTCTCAAGCAACGATCCTTGGAGCAACAAGAATAGCCGCCAACCTGGAAACTGAAATAGAAATTTGTGGAATGTTCTCTTTCTCGAAGTTTCAACTTGTGACGATCTCCGATCCCAAGAGGACTGAATGTTTGTGGACTTATCTCGACCTCCTTCAAACTCCCCTACTCGTGAAGTTGATTAACTTTTCAGTTCAGTATTCTTTGTTAGAAAACCTAATAAATTATTTGTTCATTGTCAATGTGTCTTTGCCTGGTCACTTGCAGCGACGCATACAAAAACCCTTAATGCAATGAACACGTTGTAGAGGGACATGCAAAGGCTCGAATAGATAGAGACTTGATGAAAAGTCAGTTGTGATTTAACTTTGCGAGAAAGTTGTTAGCTCTCTGATTAGGTTGTAAATACGTGTAAATTGCTGTTCTGTAAATAAATCTGTGTTTGTCTGTCGAACCGCTTCTTGTTTTGCAATCTCGAAGTCTTGTGAAAAATTATCTGGAACAATACAAATGTAGTAGATTGCAATTAATGATTCTGCCAAAGCAGAAATTGTATCATTTTTAAGGTTATTTGTGGGGGGGGGGGGTGTATGTGGACCATTTGGTTTATTAATTTTTCATTTGCTTAGTTTGAGGGTTCAACAAGTAGAGTAGTTATTCTGTAAAATTCTGTCTGGATGGAAAAAATAATTTTGCATTTACTACTTTACGGTCTTGGACAGTAATATTCATCATACATAGGTTTGTAGCATTATAGGTTTGTAGCATTCCATGGTCTTCTGTATTTTTAGGGCATGCAGAGGCATAAACAATATTTGCAATTCTCAGCAAAGAGCTAGAAATGAAAGTTCTTCATTTGTCAAAAATGATTACACTGGCATTGAACAGTAAAATGTAATCAAATCTCTTAAAAAAAAATGATGGACAACACAATAAAACCATCCAGTTCACCTTGGCTTAATTTACATCAGACCTTGTAATTTATAAATTTTGGACTGTTCTTTTGAAAGTGGTCTCAAAGGAACACCTTTCCTAAAAAATTTACATGTCTGTAAAATGTCTGTATATTACATGTCTGTTGTATATCGTCAAAGAGAGTTGACAGACTGGAGTGGGGAATACCCCCAAAAAATAAAAATAAATGTAATTTATATTGTGAGGAGAGAGACAGAAAAGAATTATCTGTGGTTGCTAGTACACTGTTTTGGCCCAAAATTGTTTTTGTTACAAAGTCATTTCTGTTATTTTGCTTTAGCTCGAGTCACTTTTTAACCCTGCTTTTTCCTTCTTGTGTTTGATTTTTTGAGTGGGAGCTCTGGAGATCTTTATTGGAGATTCAAAAGATTTCCTCAATATCCCACTCTCCCCCACATTCCAACACCTGGGTGTTGCATTGTATATTCATGAATTATTGGGAGACTCTGCTGCGTTGCAAAGTTTCTAGAGAGAGCGGACTCAAGTGCCTATAAGGTGTTGTATTTAAAGAATTCACATTTAGCACATAATTTAAACATTTTGCAATATGCTTTTAGAAGTGATCTCGAAGAAGTGTCATTCTTAAAAAACTTGCATGTCTTCATAATTTGCTGTGCATTGTCGAAGAGAGTTGATAGACTGAACTGTGGAAGACTCTGAAGAAGAATGTAATTTATATTGTGAGGATAGACAGAAAAGAATTATCTGTGATTGTTGATACCCTGTTTTGGCCAAAAATTGTTTTTGCAAACAAGTCATTTCTATCATTTTGCGTTGGCTCGAGTCAATCTTACAGGATTCTGAAATAGTGCTATGAAAAAAAATTATTTTGAAATTAAAAAACAAAGTTTTTTTAGGTTTTTTTTTATTATGCTATGATTATGTTGTCTAAGGGGATTACCCTCCTCTGTCCTACGTTTTTAGTCCCACTTTTTATAATTTTTTGAGTGGAGCCCTGTTTTACATATCTCCAAAAGCACAAAAAATAGTCAGTCATATAAGAATAGATTCATGGTGATTTTGAATATGATATAAGAAAATATTGTTGTGACTGGTTCCAAAATATCTCCAAAAAATACTGTTATAGAAAGATTAATTATTGTTAAAAATATTTTTTTTTCCAATACCATCCCGCATTAAATGGTGATCAATAGTAAATCGCATTAGTGATACATGTGGATGATATATGGATTATGTACTGTATTGTTAAGAATATTGTATCAAGAAGAGTTTATAACATTATATTAACCCTCTGACTGCTCAATTTGTGGACCGAAATTGCTTCAAAAATTGTGTAATTTTTTTCACTCAAAAAGTGAAGTTTGAGCGGTAATACCACGTGCCTTTAAATGCCGCAAGTTAGTGGACAACTAATGACATCTGTTGGCCAAAACGTAAATGAAACGTCTAATACTGTATATAATTTATTTCAGTGGTTAAATGGGGAAAAAATGGGATGTGCTTCTCAATAAAGGAAGAAAAACACATGCCCGCGGAAATCACGGTATGAGCAGATTTTGCTACATTTGAGTTGCCCGTGGAAATCGCGGGATGAGCAGCCAGAGGGTTAAAAACAATTCTGAACTACACTGAAGAGCTAAAAAAACTGGTAGCCTGCAGTCATCAAGGGTACACGAGTGGGCCTTCGACTCCGAAAGCCCATATCGATGATGTTTCGTTGAATGGTTCGCACGCTGACACTTGTTGATGGCCCAGCATTGAAATCGGCAGCAATTTGCGGAAGGATTGCACGTCTGTCACGTTTAATGATTCTCGTCAGTCGTCGTTGGTCCCGTTCTTGCATGATCTTTTTCCGGCCGCAGCGATGTCATAGATTTAATTTTTTACCGGATTCCCGATATTCACGGTACACTCGTGAAATGGTCGTACGTGAAAATCCAAATTTCATCGCTATCTCGGAGATGCTTGTGCGCCGACTATAACACCACGTTCAAACTCACTTAAATCTCGATAACCTGCCATTGTAGCAGCAGTAACCGATCTAACAACTATGCCAGACACTAGTTGTGTTATATAGGCGTTGCCGACCACAGCGCCGTACTCTGATTGGTTCCATATCTCTTTATTTGCATACGCATGTCTGTACCAGTTTTTTTGGCTCTTCAGTTTAGATTTTATCAAAGTTTCACTGTATATGTATTTATTTAAAATTTCAGTTACCATTCAGTGCTTGCAAACTGCGTATGATCTGAAACCAGAAGATATTGAAGCCCTCAAAAAAGATGCTCCTTCTTTGCAGGCATTATTTGATGATCGACATGTGAGTTTACAATTTTTGTATTGTTAAATAATTAACAGCAGCATGTTAATACATTTGCATCTGAGAATTTTTGTTAAAACTTTCCTATAAAATGAAATTTAATGACATAAAATATTTTAACATATGTGTGTATTAAAACTGTGATTTATTAGATAATTGGTGAAACAATTTTCTTTACGTAATGATACTTCACAGAATTTGAAAAATGAGAATGCACATTTTCCGACGATATCACTTATTTTTTAAAAATGAGAATTCTTGTTTCCTGATGTGAATGTGTTGGTAAAGAAAATCTTCTAATGATGAATAATTGAATAAAATTTTGTAAAATTTTGGTTTAAAACTTTTGCAAAAAAGATTCTATATATACATAATTCTTTGGAGTGGAATCTAGCTGTAAATATATATGGTTTTACCAGGCATATAGGTCAAACATTTTCATTGTTAATGGGGATGAAACCATTTCTATGTGTCCTACTATTTCTAATTTTTAGTAAAATGTCATATTTCTGAGGTTTTGCCCTGTTTTTCGGACTTTTTACCAAATCCTGTAAATAAAAGCCACACAACTTTTTGTAAATGAATGGGGGAATTGTCAAAATATCTTCTGAGAGTACAAACATAGTAGGTTATAATAAATGATTCTGCAGAGATTCTGGTGCATTCTATCAATTTGTGTTCTCATTATTTTGAATGCACATTGATCATTTGGTTTATTGAAATTTTTGCTTTTGGTTTGAGGTTTGAAAACTCATTTTTTTTATTGATGTTTTGAGAAGTTGCTAAAAGCATTGTCTAGATGGAACAAACATTCTTTACGTATCTGAAGACAGGGTTGTTTGGTTTAAACCACATTGTTTTTTAAAAAATCGGATAAAAGTGGCATGAATATAAGTTTTTTCCTTGAAAAATATCATATTGGTTCATTATTAGCCAAAATGTTTCATTTTTACCAAATTTTATATCCTTGGGGTACGTTCTGATGGTATATCTGTAAATGACATGAGATTTTATAAGTGGTTTTTTTTTCAAAAAGTCTCATGAAAATGCCCAGAAAATATATTTTTTATATGAAGTATCTTAGTTATTTAAAGTTAAATACAAAAGCCAAAATTTCTCATTCTTACAACATTTTCTAATCTTTGGCTACATTTTTATGCTCTATATCTTAAGCAAATTCAAGAATAAGGATTGCATTACACATCTAAATGTAGTGGTGTATTATCTCACACATTTCTTTTTCCCTTCACAAAGAATGATACCATCATGCTAGGGGCAGATGGTCCTGTAATCCAATAAAGACACCAGCTGCCCTTAAAGGACAAAGACTAGTGTACTAGTTGTTACATTACCTCACATACATTTTCATTTTCTTTCCCATAAGAAGTAGCACATCTCCTACTGTATATCTCCCAGTCTTAATATTCAATAGTTTTTTTTATACTTTCACTGTTAAGCCCAGTTAATCAAGGTTCTACTGTATAGTAGTAACAGATTTATGAAAAATATATAATCAGCTATATACAGGGTGATTATAATTTAAGTTTTGATTCCAAAACTATACAATAAGTACTGGTCAGAATGACTTGAAAATTTGCATGGATATTCCTGAAGCAATGGAAGTTTCTTTTGCAAAAGAAAAAAAGTGCAAGTAGATGATGCTGTACTTGGCCAGTAGTATAATCTATTTTGTGCAACCACATTTTGGCACTTCCACAGCATCAGTGTGTGGATAGAACTTCTATCAAGATGCACATTGCAATACCAGCAAAGCAGCTGCTGAAGACCCATTTTGACAGGATGCACCTTAACCCTTGCAACTTCTGGCTGTGGGGGGGGGGGGGTACTTCAAAATGTTATGAACAGTGGTCGGATTGCAAACTTTGTTGAATTGCAATCTCCAGCACATCCCCTACCTATATGTTAGAAGTTTCTCAGGAATATTAACGTGGGGGCGCGTTTGGTTTAATAAAGCTGAATTGCAAGCACATCCACGTCATAACCATGGCATACTCTGATCTGTTGTTGAACAAGAATTTTTATGCTTTCAACCTCATAGCCAGAACACTGTGGACAACATATTTAACATTTCTTAAGTTGTAGTTATTTGTTTAATTACTTCATTTTTTGTGATGTTTTCATGAATTATGAAATCGTGCAATGCTATAATTAAGTTATCATTTTGCCATGACTGGCTATTGTTTCCATTCTGCGAGCAAATTTCCCACATGTTGGATGATGTCATTAATTTTACACGTTTAAGTATTTTTTCCCCTTTATCAAATAAAATTTCAATTTTTTTAGGAATATTCATCTCAATTTTCAAGTCATTCTGATAATCCTTCTTTTTTTACAGTGTTTTGAAGTCAGAACCTTAGTTATAATCACCCTGTATATCATAAATCATTGCTAATTAATCTGCATTATTTATGCTTCATTAAATGCATTATATATATTCACCTAATTTTTATTAGTTTTTGCAAAATAGCTTCTGAATTAAGTATACTGAAAGCAACTGGAGAAAAAACCTTCATATATTATATAATTAATAACATAAAAAGAATTTTCAAACACATCCATTGAGTTACGTAAAAAATAATTAAATTGCAAAAGTTGGTTTTTTTTTAAATGTAAGAAATGTTTATTGATTAATTAATATGGGAATAGTGCTAATTACATTAATAAACATTTTATTTTAATTAATTATTAGAAGTTTGAATCATTTTTCAGAAATTTTATTGTTTTTAATGTTAATACTATTTACAACAAAAAAACCTGGTTTTTTGGTTTTTCACCAACCCTGTCTGAAGATGTCACTCTCCGCTATTAATACAAAGGTTTCGACAGTTAGCTGATGCAAAGATAAATCCACAAAAGAAAATTCAACTGTCTTTACAGGGGGAATCAAACTTACATACTCTCTCACCAGATGAGCCGAATAAACCACTGCACTTTCTTAGAGCTTGTGTGTGCTGAATGCTACTCAGGGATGGGATTGCTGCGCCATTGGCAATTTCCTGCTACATACTGCAGCATAACGTTAATTTTCCGAGAAAATTTGGCGCTTCTGCACCAATTGGGGTTCTCTGAAATTTCCCTCTTCAAACTTTCGCTTTCGATGATGTCATTTGAGTCATGCTGTGACGTCAACCTCGACGTTGCTACTGTAACTTATAGAAATTGTGCATGTTCCAGTTTTTTTTTATAGAATTCTCATCAAGATACCGGTTCTGCCAAGGTTTCCTGCATTTGGCTGTGAACGTAGTGCGTCGGTATTTCAGATTCCGAAAACAAGCGTCGTCTCTGAATGATTAATAAACCAATTTTCAAGCTAAAAAAAAGTTCGGGTTTTTAACCAATCAGAGACGGCGTGGGTTTTCGGAATTTGAAATATGGGCGCACTATGTTTGCACCATCGAGCTGGAGAGAGTATGACGTCAGCGGTCTTTGCTTTGGCAGTGCTGAGAACGTCGTCCGCAACATCATTTGTCAGAAGATCACGTGACTCGGCGAAAACACGCGCAATCCCCCGTTATTTTCTTATGGCATAAATCAGAGTTTAAAACAATAAATGAAAGAAATAATTTCAGCATAGATGAGATAATTCCAAAATTAATGAAAGAGATGATTTTTCAATATTAATGGAAGATAATTCTACAGAATGAATAAAATTCCAAAAATTAATGAAAGCGCTAATTTTAGCATTAGCAAAAGACAATTCCAGAATTAATGAAAGAAAAAGTATATTGATGAAATAGATAATTTCAGTTCCAAAGTAAATGAAAGTGATAATTACAACATTAATGAAAGAGAAATTCTTTAGAGAATTCCATAATTAATGAAAGAATTCCAGCATTAATGAAAGAATTCCAGCATTAATGAAAGAATTCCAGCATTAATGAAAGAATTCCAGCATTAATGAAAGATAATTCCATAATGAAAGAGAATTCAGCATTGATTCAGAAGTAAGGACTGGAGTCCAGATGAGACTCATCTCGACATAATCAAATCCACAAAGTCCTTTCAGATAAAAGTGTCTTGGTGAAAGCTTTGTTTCTCAAAGAAGCATCGGAACATTTCAATGACTTTCTGAGACATTATTTCAAAAAAAAGGAGCCCCTCATACACATTTTGTATGATGAGCTAGGAGCTCTTGTTAGAAAAATTATGGCATGTTTCCTGAAATCTGAACATATCAGAATGTTGGAATTGCTGAGCTCCAGAATGTAGCTATAGAAAGCAAATATGAGAGCTGGAGGACAAATTTGGTTGTTGGTGCTGAAACAGAAACCAGTCTTGCTGAGCTGGGGGATGTTCTCAAGAAAACATTTCTATGAGGTGCTAGATCACTTGCACTGGTGCTAGATCATCAAGCACTTGCTCAAAGTTTTACCTTTTGAGAACACCATGCTGGAAAAAATGAAGTGTTTGCATCCCCTTTTCCGACTGGAAAACTCTTAATTATTATGTATTAAGTACATTGTTTCAAAGCTACCGCAAGTTTGTCCTTCAGATACCCCTGTTCTCTTGGATGAATGGATTTCTCTGCAGTGGGAAGATATACAGGTGAGTTATCAAAGGTTAGATAAGTATTGGAGATCTATATTTGATCTGAAAAACTTGGATGGAAGTGCAAAGTTCAAAATTTTGCCTGTGCTCATCAAAGCGTTATTATGTCTTGCCCACATGGAAATGCAGACTGTGAGAGAGGCTTTAGTGTAAACAAACATTTCCTGCAACATAAATCAAATCTTTCGATTGAAAGTATCAATGGCATTAGGTGAATAAAATCTTTTATACAGCATTCTCAAAATGCTAAAAATATTGATGTCGATGCCAATCTTCTGAAAGCTGTTTGCAGCTTGCATCAGATGTACCAAGACAGACTTCAGCACCAAAAAACTTTTGATAAAAAAGTTCCACGACCAGATGAGAATCAAAGACTAAAAGCAGAAAAAAAGGGGTTGGAAATTCAGTTATCATCAAAAGCTATACCGAACACTGCAGAGAAAATGATAGAAGTGGGGATAAAGAGAAAAAACTTTGTAGACATCGAAAGTGGGCAAGTTCGTCTGAAAACACCAAAACAAAAAATGTGTAGTGTTCTTGAGAAATTTGAGGAAAACAGTCATGAGTCAACAGAAACAGAGTCAACAAAATGTCATGAGGTGTTTTTTTTTTGTTTTTTTTTAATGTATGTTTGTTTGTTTGTTTGATTTATAAACTTTTACTTTTTCTTCTTACGCCCAACTTGAATTATGACTAATTTTTGCATCCCTACAAGTGGATGCAAGTTTTATCAAACATATAAAACTAATTTTAGATGCCAGAACTCTATAACTGGTTAAAATGTTCAAAATTTAATAATCTGATTATCTCGGTTCAAAAAATTTTAATTTTTCACAAAGGTAATAATGATGTGCACTGCTCCGAATTCACAGATTGCTGCTCCGAAACACTAAATTTACTGTTCCAAAACTGCTCTGAAAATAGTCAACAGCAATCCCATCTCTGGGTACTGCACATAGACAGTACAGGCCATACTGAAAAGACCTTTTTACTTACTGGCTCTGGGGTACTCAAACTGTGCGCCACGGTGCTCAGCCAACCTTTGTCAAGAGCAAAGGTTTTTCGAAGAGACTTTGTTAAACTTCTCTGGGGAGCCACACATAAGCTTTTATTAGGGGAAGAGGCACTGCTGGTGGAAAAAGTTGAGAACCCCTGTGCTGGTTTATTTTCTTGGACCATTCAGTACAGGAACAGACATTTGTTATCCAAAATTTTATGTATAGATGAAACACAACACAGTTTACATAACAAAGCAGTTGTGATTCAGGTGTTACTCAATAGTATTTAAGTTTTCTTTTGTATTTTTAAGATATAATTTTTTTGGCATAAACAATGTTCACAATGATCTGTAAGCTTTTAATAAATAAGCGATAATCTGTAAGCTATAAATGGCAAGGTTTAATTTTCAAAAATGATCATGCTAGCCTTGGGTGATCAAAATGTAATAAAAAAAAATCCCTTTTTTAAAATTAAAATTTAATTTTGTTATTCTTTTTGCCATGTCGTATTTCTGCCCTAGCTATAGAAGTCAATCTTACAGGATGTTAAAATAGTGGTTTGAAAATTTCATGTAGTTAGGCTGTGTGAACCCAAGTGTTAATATAAAGCAGGCAGACACCAGTGGTCATCATTTCCCTCCGTTTGTTTATTAATATATCCGGTCAAAGGCATTATAAGGTTTGGTACTATGCACCGTCATTGATCATGGTGTCATGAGGTGTTGTCATTCAGCATAATGTCTTTTCTGTCCTAGAAAACACAGAGAAGCCATGACTTTTTTTGCCGAAATTGAAGTTTCAAATTTCTTGACACTTATGAAGTCCATATGTTTCCATTTCAGTGATTGTTGATTTGATTCAGGCATATGTGTATAAACCCAAGTTTTGTAACCCACTACAATGAGGTTGAAGATCTCATCTTCTGCATGTGTGTAATGTAACCCTATCTATTCCATATTGTGTTTATCCGTTAATATTTTGGGTACCCAGCATGCGCATAGTTTTCTTTGCTCTATTGTTACTTTAACAGCTTCGTAAAGCGTTATCTTGGACCTTCCTAAAGAACCCATTCACTGATCTGTAAGTGAGACGCCAATTTTAATGAATTGTTTTCTCGATTCTTTGAAGGAATTTGCCAGAGATTGTAGATGGCCTACATTTTCTGTGTTTGTCATGAGCATCATTCCTGCCTCACTAGCACTTAGTAATTCAGATGTAGAAGAATATGGTTTCTCCCTGAATGCATGGTTGACTTCTAAAAGAAATGCTTTTGCAAAAAAAATACCATCAAAGGTGTAAGAGCAGTGAAATATATATTATTTGGCAAGTTAAAGAAAAATAAAAGAAAAATTATATACCTATATTTATTTACTTTAAAAAAGACAAAAAAAAAACATGCCTATCACTAAAAACAAAAATATTCTCTAAGCAGCAATAGTTTCTATTGAAAAATATAAAGGAGTTATAGAATAGCAAAGAGTCTTGAATATAAAAAAATACCTGAAAAATTTCAGAGAAAGCTAAAAAAAAATATACTCTTACTCATAAAGATGCAACTGAAGAAAAGCATGCTACTCAAATTATTAGATGAAGGGAAGCATAATTTGCATGTAGCACAAAAAAAGAAAAGATTGGTGAAGCATCGTTTTCATCTTATATGATTAATATTTCAACTTGAAGGCTTAGTTTAAATAATAATCATTTCAACAAACAAAAACAAATTTTTGGCTATGTTCTTTTGATGTATCATAGACAACACATAATCTTTTTGCTGTTTAATGTATTACCTTTTTTTATAACATAATTTTCTTTTTGGTATTTTTTCATGATATAAAACATAATGGTTTTAAATTACACACATATTGAATGAGCATTCTGCTCCAGTCTGAAGAGTCCTAAACATTGACTCACGCCGTCTCCGCACTTGGTGACTGTTGGCCACAGTCTTTGGTAAGCCACCGCACACCCCCTCATTTCTTTTGTGATAAATTAACTAGATTATTTCACTTCCCACAAAATTACTTTTCACAAAATTAATGACCCTTTTTTCACAAAAATACAATTCACAAAAAATGTATACCCTCAAGAAAGAAATATTGTCATAGAGGGGTTATTGTTATATTGAAAGATAATATCATCATGCACCAAAAATTTATGCTGTTGTTGAAAGCTCTTCTAAATCTACATTAGTGCGACCAGAAAATACATTGCAAAATGTTGTTCTTTTATGAAAATTCTTTGTTTTTTATTTAGAGGGTGGCTGGCATCGATGCGCTTATGCAATCAATAAGGGAAGATGCTGAAAAACAAAAAAATAATGGTAAGAAAACCTTACATGTATTTTCTCGGATAAAAGTTCTCGAAAAAAATTATGTATGAGTTTTAGGTTAATTTTCATGTGCCAGCATTTAAAAATAGCGTCTATACAGCGTAAATTCACCTTCCTACAATATTGCGAATGTGCATTTCTTTTTAAATCGTAAAGGATTGGAAAGCCCATTCAAATTGTAAAACTTTCCCGAGATCGTGGAAAAGAAACTGAATCTGTAAATCCTCAACCTTGAATATCTAGTTTTGTCATCTAGCTTCTATGTGGTAGTCACCGTTTCACATCGCGAAAATCACGGGTGTGTATGCAGAATCTGCTTTTGGAGGGGCAAAAGGATCTAATTCTTCACAGAAAGTTTGGGCCACCAACACTGGAAGAGAATTTTAAATGAACAGATAGTATATAAAAGAAATTATTTTAATTCTCTACAAAAATATTTTTAATTTTTATCTTCTGGGGGGAGAGGCCCCCTTATAACCCACCCCCAAATTTTGCTTTTGGTGAAAATTTTGGAGGATAGATGCAGGGCCGCAACTGGGAGGGTGGAGTTACAGGCGGGTCTAGTGTCCTGGGCTCTGGACTAGAGTGGGGCTCACCAAATTCACCCTTTATAACTTCTACAGTACATAGGTGTGCCAAAATGTGTGCTTATTCAGTTTGAGAAAGTATCCAGTTGCAGCGTTAGATAGATGGCACCACCTACTGAACATAAAACACACCAAATGCTGGGCACACACTCATAAGCATACTGTTAAGTTCCTCCAACACAAATCTGACATAGTTCCCATATTCAGGTGTGAAAATATATGGCAGTTAAATGACGACAGATCAGAGTGGTGGACCATCAGGGAGGGAAAATAAAATCATTTTACCAGGAAAACCAAAGTATGAATAGGGAATCGGAAGATAAGTGTCTGAGAGAGAGATAGAATTGAATTTGCTTTAAATTTGATCAGAAGATATTGAAAGTGCTAAGATTTTTTTAACGAAATGTAAAATCAATCAGAAGGGAATTTATAAATTGATATTAGTAAATATATAAAAATGCGTGCCTCCAACTGTTAAAGTGAATCCTGCTTATAACGTTTTTCAAAAAACCGTCATAAAAAATGTTGTAAATAGGAAAACACTTTAAACAGGAGATCTTAATGAAGATTACTTAGTGTTAGGACCCCGAAAATAAGTTGTACTAAGTAAAAAAACAATGTTCTAAATGGGAGAAACGTTATAAGCAGGATCAACTGTATATTTGTTTTAGATTTATTACATGTGCGGAATTCCATACATTAAATTCTCAGTGCTAATGAGCTTCTTTACAAGCTTTTTCTACTAGTAGACAATGAATGTAAATGTACCTTTGGATAGAACATGTTTTTAGAAATGAATTATGCTGGATCCACGCAGATTCCTTCTCCTACCCAGAACATGACCCATCGCTCAGTCTCAACAATGAAATATAAGCAGGTGATCAAAGACCTGCGGCATGCTGGAGATACCAGTGAAACCATTCACAGAGATACAAGTGAATTATGGGGGGGGGGCATAATATTTTTCGGGATAAATTTTTTTTAGAGGGACCCAGATTTTTCGAATAACATTAGAGTACAGTGGCATATCTGTCTGTTATTATTTTTCTGATGTAGACAGACTTTGGTGTAATGTTATCCCAGGAACCAAATAAAAATGACTTCATCAGTAAGATGACTTAATAATCAGTAAGCCTAATTTGCTGATTATATGCTGGCAAGGACCTTTAAAATCTGGCATAAATAGGGTTTTGTCCAAAGTGATAGACATCGTACCAAGGTCTGACTGTACATAGTACATAACTTATTTGATATCTGCCAAACTTGAGTAATGAGAACAAGGGAGATTTTCTCCCAAATCTCTGAATTCCTCACAAAAACTATACACAGACAGATATAGAACAGATTTTTGAAAAACAAAGGAATTTTTCATGAATGAAATGAAAAACATGGGGATTTTCCCCTTTTTGGAAAAACAAGACATTGTGCTAGTCATTGCCCAACAGTAGGTTGAATTATCAGTTATTACTTTGCTCAAATTAAATAATACCAACAAAAATAATTGACGTCAGAAACAAAAATAGAATATACAAACTTTAACAGGACACATGATCATCCCAAATATAAGTCCTCACTGATTCAAGTGTCAAGAGGCCAAACTGATGCTGGCTGTTTGGAAATTCCCTCTTTTCCCCACCAGAGTGAAACATTTCTTCTTGATTTGATGCAATGACAACAATTTACTTAACCCTATTTAGTTTTTAGCATAGCGGGAATCCCTAAACCCCTATAAAATGCTATATTTTTAAATTAAGTATACTTTCTTCCAATTTTCAGCAGGTGCAAACTAATGGGTACAGGGAGAAGTGTTCCATTGAAAAATCAACTTTTCAAAATATCTGGACTTGTCAATGTTAAAATAAGAGGCTTTTAAGGAGACAAGATATCTCATGAATGTTGCTTAAAGGGTTAATGCATGTGACATTTTTTTGGGGGGGGGGAATTACAAGCAACAGAATTTTTTGGGTAAAGTTTTTGTAAATGACTTTTATCCTTTTAGCATGGTCACTATTCTGGAAGTACAAAATTTTTTTGAGAGTCTGGGAGATGGAGTAGAAATTTGGGGTCTCCCAAAAAATCTAGGAGACTTTGGCAGCTGCATATATTATTTTTTAAATGTTGCTAATTTTTATGTGTATATACACCAGGGGTCTCAAATTCAAATGAAGTGAAGGGCAAGTGAACTCGATGCATATAAGATGTGAACAGTATTTAATAATATTCTGTGTACATGTGGGCTGTATTTTTTGAATTGAAGCATAAACTGAAAAAAGGAAAGACTTTCAAAATGTCTATAAAGAAGGCTCAGAGGATTGAGGTAACAAAATAATGATTTATTAGTCAAACATTATTAACAGTAATAAAAATGGGGTAAGTGAAGTGCTAGTAAAGTATACAGGGGGCCAGAGTGATGCAGTGGTAAGATGTTCGTCTTCCACTAAGAAGGTTACTGTCAAGGTCCACGAGTTCGAATCTGGCTGTAGAACATCAGAAACAAGTTCTTTACCTACCAAACTGGGGGAGCAACCTCTGATAGATAGCACCTTCATTTCCCACCACACTCCACTGGTTGGAAATTGTGATATATTATGGCGATATATGACCAGAGTTGATGTGCGTTAAAGTAGTAAAGTATACAGGTTACATATGCATAGTATTTCCACGTTTATAATGAACCCCCTGATTTTTTAGGTTTAAAATTTGGAAAAAGTTCAAAATATATATATCTATGATACTATTCATGTTATTAATTTTCGTTAGTATTAGCAAACAGTCTAGAATTTTTGTCCCGGGTATCCTTAGTAATTTTTGTTATTTTGCTTTGGACCGAAAATTGTTTTAGTGTTGGTAAATAAGATATTTAGCTAATACTAATAAAAATATAAATTGTATTTTGTATCTTAATATTGTTTAGGGGCGTGTTGTATACTTTATACATATATTTCTTCTTTGTGATTAAGTGTGTGTGTTCAGAGCATTTATTATACAGTAGACTCTTGACTATGTGGCCTCTATACTATCCAGCCTAGTTTAAAAATAATAATACATTAATGAATTACAATATTACATTCTCACATTTGTGTAATGAAAATAATTAGTTAACTATTAATAATTACTAAATTAACCAGTAAAATACGTTCAACATGGTTTGTACAGTCCTTGAAAAAATTTTTTTTTAAAGACTTCTGTGAGAGTCCTTGGGAAAAAAAACCAGTGTTTTTCGAAATAGTTTTCGCCACTTTCTTTTTACTCCGTAAGTGACGTCCTTGAAAAAAAGTGCAAAGCACAGGGAAAAAGCCTTAGTAGCCAATAACCCTGGATAATTGGATTTAAAACACATTTTTTTCCCCCATTATTCTTAAGCCTGGTTTTCCTAGGTGCAAGTTTTCTGTGTTGTGTGCAAAGTGAATCGCCCAGCGTGACACACCGTCCACTCACCAATAATAAGAAAACAGATTCGACTGTTTTCCTAGAGAGCACAACAAGTCTCATGCCAGTGTTTTACGTTGGGCGTGATTTGCTGACTGCTTCTGGAGGAGTCAAGTGCGTTGTGCACCACATGTTTCACCGATCTTCTCTTCATTTTTGTTGTTCTCTTTCACTTCCCTTCATCGAGCTCGATGCCTCCCTTCAAACCGGACCATGCCGACGACGGAGTAGCTGATGCGCCATGGTAGGAAAACACAAATGTGATTATGTAACACGTTTCTGTCGACGTGAAATGATCCAGTTTGGTTCATGAGGCGCCAAAAAATCTATTCTCTGTGCACGTGGAACAGCTAGGCCTGACACAATATGTAAATCGCCAGCGACGTGCTCTCACCCTCACGGGAGCTCTGCTTTATATAGCAGTATAGCAGGCTGGTTTTTTCTGCGTGTATGTTGGGATTGTTTTTTTTTTCTCCCTGAGATTGCCTGTTGTTATTTGTCGGCCGTTTTATTTATTTTTTTAATGATCGTAAATGATCTTGTTTTTTTTCTTGTAACTTTTATGTAATAAAAGCTAGAGTTCGAAATGAACTTCCAATCGTTGTTTTTTTTCTTCAACTCAGTCGGCATGCTTTATGGTAGCATGTATCCTGTGATGTTATGTAGACGCATTTGGAGTCGTTGGAAGTTATTAAACTTTTGTACTAGGTATTTTTTCTGGAGGACTTGAGAAATCAATATCTTAAAAAAAAGTTTCATAATTGTTTGCTGAAATAATTTCAGCCTTTCGGTCTGTAAGTGAGCGAAGCTACCTCTGATTAGTGTCAACAAAATATTGATTTTTTTTAATTGAGTGGTGTGAAGCGCTTGTACAAGGTTCTTTAAAAAAAGAAAAAAAATGAGTGGCAAGTGTATGTACTTTTAATAACTTGTGGCTGAAAAATCCCTGCTATCAAGATTGGTTGCTGAGTGTGCCAGACAAAATGCTGCCAAATGCAAGCTGTGTTTCAAAATCATCAATATCGTCTCAATGGGTGAATCGTCGTTGAAATCCATTGAGCTTATGTTACTGGAGGGAGTATGTATATATATATGTTGAAAGGCACCGTACATGGACGGCGTCAACAATCAACTAATAGCTCGAGAATGACAAGCCAACCAGATGGCCATATGCATATAAAAATGACCTCTCCACTTGTCAATACAAGATTCATTGAAAGACTGGTTATTTGTGGAGATGTAGATTACAAGGAAGAAAATTCATCACTGCCCCCACAGGGACTCGAACACCATACGCTCCAAGGTTGAAATATTCTATCTGCTTCCATAGCTTAGATGGTAGAGCACTCGTCGGGCAAGCAAGAGACTGCGGTTCGAGTCCCGGGGGGGGGGGGGGAGTGATGAATTTTCTTCCTTGTAATCTACATCTCCACAAATAACCAGTCTTTCAATGTATCTTGTAGTGCTTGAATAGTTCTTGAATTTTTTTTCGTCTGACGAGTACGAACCATGTTAAAATAATTTTGGTGAGAATTAGCCTGCGTTTTACGTTTATGCTTTGTTCATTTTGAAAGTGTGTGTATTTGTGCTGTACATCATTGTTTCCCAACCTTTTTGATGTAGTGGACCCTTTTAGTGAAGACCAATTTACACGCTGCCCCCCCCCCCCATGAAATCCAAAAATGTGTTCTTATAATTTCCATATCAAAAATTGAAGTAGCAACTTACAATTTCACAACACTAAATCTGCCCTTCATACAACAATAGTAAATGAAAAGGTTACACTGCTATGCATTACAACAAAATCAAAAAACACAAAGTAGTGTATTATTATACATAGTCATATGTATAATCATACACTGATATACATACACTATCATACATACATATGATATTATATGCATAGCAGTGTATATGACTTTGTGTTTCCTGCAATTAAGTTAGACATTATAAATTTTCTTGGACTTCCTTTTACTGTTGTAAATTTTCAAAACAAAACAGTTGAAAAGTATGTAACAGAATTTTCTGTTAAGGTTTCTCATTCTCCTATTTTTTAAGGGAAGTTTGTGTTTCTTATCTAGCTTTAGCATTATTTTTTAGTATGCCTCAACCTTCATTAATGTTGTTTAGGGATTGTGATAGAAGGTTTCCAAGGTTAGACAAGACATAGGGTAGGGATGAGCATTCATGGCTTTGTTTAATGCAACTTTCTTAATCCCTACACAACCACACATCACCTGACAGCTTGATTATTGGAACAACATGAGTTGACCATTTTAGATTCGAAATTTTCTCAATAACTCCCTCTTCCAGGAGTTGGTTCAAAGCAACTTTGATCTTGGGTTTCATCGCCAATGGCATGCTGTAAGCTTTGCAACGATTGCAAAAATCTGGATTTATTGGCAAGGATACTGCATTTCCCTTGTAGGAACTTAATTTACCATCAGAAATGTCATTATAATTGTAAACTAACCTATCAATATCATGCATTATGATTTTGTTAATCCTGGTTATAGCAATTCACAGGAGTTCAAACCATGAATATTTTAATATGCTAGTACAATCATTTTTTGAAATCAAGAGTTCCAGATTTTTTCTGCAGGAGTTATGCTCAACAACTATTTAGGCCTATCTTACAAGTTAAATCCTATTTTTACAACAATCACATAATTTTATTGAAGTTTGCTTGATTTTTAATTTTTAAGAAGGAAAATTTTTTCAAATGTAAACTTTTTGACATGATCGAATAGTAGGAACCTGAATCTATTTCCATATTCAATTTTTTGCCCTCAATAAAAACTTCCATATCCTATTTAGGCGAGGAATTCAAATTTAGAGAGTTGTGATATATGTACCGTTCATCAGTACAACCCAGTTGCTTTTAAGGTTACCCAACATTGAACCATTGCATAGATGACAAATGAAAGACAACTTTTTTCACATATAATCATTTATTCAGTTAATCTTAAGTAAAAAGTTTTCTTTACAAAACAGTTAAACATTTCATTAACTCTGTTATCACAGTATTAATTTTTTACGTTATAGTTTCTTTAACAACAAATGTTAAACAAATATGGATCACTCTTACCAATACAGTACGTTGAGGCACCTTTGGTATATCACAGAAACCACCTTCACGTCCCAGATATTCAACTTGATCATTTTCCAGTGATGCTTCTCAAGCACATATCCAATGCGAAAGAATCCATTGATCAAGTTAACAGGGCCTAATCATCTACTGTAAACTCTCATCATGGCATAGCAGAACGCATGATCCAATTCCAGGCAGTAACTGTACAAGATGGAGGAGGAAGTGCTACCCAACGCAAACCTCACTGGGCGAAAACGCTTGTTAAGGCGATACGAACGTGGTCTATCACTTAGAGAGAGTATGGAACGTACCGGCCGTCGTTGCATCCCAGATTCTATTTTTATCCTTCCCAACATAGAATTAGCATTTGCGAATGACAATGAAACAGTTTTCTTTGCACTAATAAGATTTATTACAAATATAGTTTTCTTTTTCATATAATTTAAAACTTTAACCAGTTAAAAGGGATTAAGACATTAATGCAACAATTTTTTAGAGTTTTTAAACTTTTGTAAATATATTGCACGTCAAATCGTCTTTGTCTCACCAATCTGTCAGTCTGTTAGTCGGAGTTCATTATATCCACGCATCAGCATCTCCTTCAATTGTATGGACTTCACCGGCTTGTATCTCAAATGACCGAGGCAGCACTCACTCTGTATCCGATGTGGTGGAGGCTCTGTGTTGGCATCAACTCCGCTCAGTTGTCTCAGTAGAGATCTGCCTTCCCCACGTTAGTTTCACAGAACCAGGTCTCATTGAGGAGTCTATGTCTTAAAGAGAAGGCTAGTGCTCCATCTCACTCGTCCTACGACTAACAGGAATAAGAGCCCGGAGGCCCTAGGTCGCTGCGTCCAACTTGATTAGACTGTCGATTCGCTAGAACATAGTGACATACTCTGCTCGAGGCAAGATGCCTTGTTAAACACTGATCCTTGTGAGTGTTAGTTAGATCTCACCTTTCTCAGCATACTGGTGGCTTAAGGGAAAACTTCCCATTCCAAGAACCAATCAGACAACAGAATCAATAGTCTGTAAAAACTTAGTATATTGAATAGTAAAACTCATTTACATATCATGCGGAATAAAACACTATCTTCAACTTTTGACACATGGAAGTTGGCAATATAGAAAAAGTAAAGATTGAAGCCGATCGGCAACAGGTGATCTTGGCGATCGATGCCAGAAACAGAAAGGTATGACAATATAAAATCCATAAAAATGACTAGAAATAAGGACCATTTCCGCTGGGGCCTAAATGGTAATGTTACAAATGATCATTGTGAAGTCGTGCTGTTCTCAGTGCTTTGCTAGTATTTTAAAGGAATCCTTCCCATGATCCTTTGTCAAACCACCGAACCAGGGCGCGGGATCTGCAACTCTGAAAAATTACCATACTCTAAGAGACAGCATCTTATTTACATAGCAACACAGAATAAAATATTATCTATCTATATATATATATATATAATTGATTTTCTGTCTGTCTGTGTGTGTGTATGTTCTCTATACAAATCTACAATTTCAGATCAATCGTCGCCAAATTTTGCATATATACCAAATGGGACCCAACTTGAACGATAAGTAGGAAAAGTTTTCTTCCTAGAATGGGATTACTGCTATTTAACTTGTAAACAAGCATAAAAACCCAACTTGTTTGATTTAATTAAGAGATTTAAAAACATTAAAAAGCAAAACGTCGCACATTTATGCAGGATATTCGTCACAAAGGATTTATCTTCATACTTATTTTAACTGAGTTTTATGGTAAAATACGTAGAGTGCACGCATCACGTACAGGCTAAGATGATAATATAAGTGGTTCAATTCAAGTTATATTTCCGTATGATTTCTTTCATATTTATAAAACTCATGTGAACTTCATTTGAAATTACCCCTTTTAGACCCAGTATATTAAGAAACGGAAGGGGCAGGCAAACACCAGCTAAAGCACATAATCCTGCAACTTGGGTAGGCCCGTAACTATTCTGAGGTAACTTGGGCGATGCAACGAGCTGAATAGGGGGGGGGTGTGCTTGTAACTCCTCCTTTTTCTGAACATAACAATTTCAAGGAGACTCTAAGAAAAGACTTCCCAGAGAAAGCACGCTACGGCCCTGGGGAAGGGGACAGAGCCGTCTTAAGAACATCATGGGGGCCCCCCGGCCAAGTGCAGACCTGCCAACTCTCCGGATTTAGGCGGGAGACTCCGGATATTTCATCCTTCCTCCTGCTCTGCGGATTTTGGCAGAGAAAATTAGATTTTATGCGAGTTTTCATGTTGTCATGACGTCAATGACTGGCGTCGTCGTTAGGGAAAAACACCCATAGAGGACAGCTGTGGTCATTTCCATCGAGCAGCCGTAAAAAAGTCTTAGTGACTGCTTATAAGCAACTGACAAAGACGGGACTTTGTTTATGTAGCGTTTATCGGCAATCATTTATCAGGGCATGACCTTGGTTGCCGAAATTCCTGTATAATCATTATTGTATTCAATTAACAGCCGTTCGATAAACACAAGTTTTTCCGTCAGCAACTTTGTATTTTGAAGTTTTTTAAATTGTTTCCTCTGATTAAATATGTCTCCAGAAAGAAAATATAAAACTTTAAGCTATATAAAGCTAAATATCAAGCTTTTAAGAGTTCATATGTCCAAGATCAATTACAAGTCCAATCACTGATAACATCCACGAAAAGAAACACTTATGTTTTATGAACAGTATGTAGACGTGATTTCTCTATTCTGCATAGAAAGACTGTGTGTGTGACATAGAATTATATTCTGCTCAGGGGCAACGTAGAACCTGCCTTGGGGAGGGGGTGGGGAATAATGGAATTTTTTTTTTTTGATAGAGTCTATGAGTGCTGGAGGGGGGTACCCAAAGGCTTATATCCCGGGAGGGACAGAGCCTGGGTCGCGTCTGGTCTAACGGAGGGGGCGTACCCCCCTCGGGAGAATCTCTGGATTTCTGGATTCCAAAAGTTGGCACGTCTGCAAGTGGTTTTTCTGAGGCCCTACCTAGTAAATTTTAGAGAATTTTAACTAGATTTCATTTTCGTGAGGCCCCTCTGCTCTTGAGGATTCCGGGCCGCTCCTGGGTTGGCCCATGTGTTAAAACGGCATTGGGAAAGGTTTGCTTTTTTCTCTGTAGAATTTTTTTTTAACCTCAGGGACTTCAGCTTTAATTTCAACGATAATGCACAATTCTTGAAGCTTGTGCTGAACATCCCTGAGGTTAAAAAAAGAATGTCTAAAGTGGAAAGAAGCAATTTGCACGTTTGTGCATATAGGGTCTAAAAGAATTACGCATAATCACCGGTAAAAGTGATAAATGTTGCAAAATTTATCAAACTTACAGAGACTATCAAACTTTTACCTTACTTTAGTGCAGATAAACCACTGTGTCTTATCTACGGCTTTATTTTTTTTCCCAAGAGGTTTCATTAGTTATAATTACGTTAAAAATTTATTGACAAAAACATATTTTTTAAATATTTATAGACTGGGCAGATGTGCCAGTATAAAAATTGACATTTTCTCTACAAAACCGTGTTAAACAACAACACCTCCTTGAGAGCGATTTTATATTGATAAATGAAGTTTTCCCATGTGGGTTATATAACACTGCAGAATATACATGGTGCCTATTTTCCTCAAACTAGCGAAGTTTGCATCGGTGGATTATAAGCAACAAAATTGGATAGGTTTTGTTTAATTCTTATTCAAGATTAACGTCGAGGAAATGTCTTATCTTCAAAATGACTTTGATAAGAATTTTAATCATCTTAAAGAATCTTATATATAGAAAACCAATACAAACAAAAAATTAAAACCGAAAATTTCACTACGGTCACCAGATTTTCATTTCGATCAAATTCACGTTCGGCCCTTCTTGAAAGTCGGTTGAAAAAAAATCAAATTGAATTTCCTCATTAGTTTCTTGAAAGGAAAAAGATGTCTTTTTAGAGTCCCGTTGTTGTCACACCTTATCAAGGTCTCCCAGACACTGTCTAGGAGCCTCATAGGAGGCTTTACCGTTATTCACCGGGTATCTGGAACAAGATCCAGGAAACTCCGAAAAGATGTTCATTTGTGTATATGTACGGTTTGTTAAAATTTTCCACACACATACGTTGCACTCAGAAGCGGCTCGAGACAAAATCTACCCGAGTGGGACTTATTTTTTGACCCCGACCACCCCAATTAAAAAAAATTTCAATCGCTTCGTTTTGCTGGGTTCAAATGAACAGCGATATTTTATGTCATAACATATGTCAAATTTCTTTTGGCCTTTTACCTTGGATTTGGCGTTCCTCCTAGAGCAGGCAGAAATCATTTTCCAATTTTTTTTGCCCTTTTACCTCGAACTTAACGCCTCTCCTATAGACAGTGCACAAATAAGTTTTCCTAATTTTTTGTTTTGTATTTCCACTTCGGATATAACGACCTTCCTAAAGAGAGCAGAAATAATTTTCTGCAATTTCTTTCACCCTTTTAAGCCGGATTTGGCGCTCCTACTAGAGGGGGGCGGAAATCATTTCCCCTAACTTTTTTTGCCCTGTCTACCTCAGACTTGGCACCCCTCCCACGGCGGGCACAAATTTTTTTAAAAATTTTTTCACTTCGGATTTGACAACCTTCTAGAGCACACCCAGTGTCACCGAGCTGCCCCTGGTTGAACTAATAGGAAAGTCTGACGAGTCGGGAGACTGGCCAGTGATCGGGGGCGCTAAAGTGCATGGATTTTCTTGTGTGAGCACACTTTTGTTTCTCCTCGTGTGACAGGTAGGAACGAGGCCAAGTGCAGGATCCCTATTTAAAATGGTCAGCTAATCATAGATTTTAATTCATTCATTTGTTTTCTTAAAGGTTTTTTTTCCGGAATACTGTACTGTGTTGGCGATTCGATTCTGTGGTGACCGAAGGCGATTCCTCTGTTATTTTTATTTTTTGCAGCACAACAAAAGAGAAAGGAATTGAGTCTTCCCCCGAAATCTCCTGCAAGGATAAACGAAAAGAGTGTTTTTATCTGACCACAAAATCGCTATGTATTGTACGTATGTAGGTGCACTGCCCATTGATTATTTTCTTTTCAATAAGTAACCGTAATATTATATACACGCAAACCTTTGTTTTTTTGAAAAAAATTCTCATCTCAGTCATTTTTCATGTATATTTGAGTTATTTCTTTTATAAATCCATATCTTAAAGATATTTTTCTAGTAACGTATATTTAACGCTTTTCGCCGCCCCTTCTCATTTGGCGCCCAGTGCAATTGCACCGCTCGCATTGTCCTAAAACTGTCCCTGCATCTAGTGAGCATAATCTGAACCAAAATTACGATTGGTGTATGTACAGGAGTTTGAGTAATGGAACAAATGACAAAATTGGTATCTGTGACCATATCCGTATCTGGGGGTGATCATTAAGCAGAGGTTCAAAATACATTATTTAAATAGACTTTTTGTTGGGATATTTCTATTTGGCCATAAAACGGGTGACGTTAAGAGGAGTTTTGCTGTACTAAATGTTATTAGATTCTCTCGGAAGAACAAAAGCAAGTGAGATGAATTCGTAATTAAATTCAAGGCGATTTTGAGCAAACTATAAATAAAATGTTGTCTCAGTTTAAAACTCTCTTAAAAATATTGTTATAGAGGGATTTATTGTTGTAGAGGATATTTTTGTAGAGTAATTTATAATTTAACTTTAGGCAATTCTAAACAAGATTTGAAAAATACAAGAGGGCATCCCTCTCCTGTTCACTCGCTCTATACACAACCTTGTTAACACCCTCTCCTTGCAAATGCATTGATTGATTATTACCTAAAGCAATCAATGAGTTTGACCTTTTTGTTTATAAGCAGATAATGATAATAATTGAACTAAAATGTTAATTTTCTTGTTTTAATTTTTCTTTAATGCAGGTAATGATCTCATGAAAGTTGGAAAAAATGCTGAGGCTGTAGATGCCTACTCATCAGCCATCCTTCTCATAGGAAATAATCCGGTATATTATTGTAACAGGTGATTACTAATTTGTGCTAAATTTTTAAATAATTATCTACTAAAACTTCTTTTTTTTTCAAGTACAGTAAACACTCAATTGAAATGGCTGGATTTAATGGATAAAATTAGTCTGTTTTTTTTTTCTTTTCAAATAACATCTGAAATAGATGTTTTATCATGAAGTGTATTATAAAATGAATGATCTCTCAGATCAATGTAGAGTAATATTGTTAGATAGGTGATTATTGTTATAGAGAGAATCTTTATATAGGATTTCCACTGTAACTATTATGTTTAAAAAACATCCAGATGTTGATTCAACAAGTTCACATAGGAAATAAGCTATAATGATTGCATTGGAAAAAGATAAAAAGAGCCAGTGTGCTGTAAAATACACACGGATACAGTTCCATACCTGCCAACTGTTACGATTTTATCATATTTAGTAAGATTTTAGCAAATTAATACGATTATATGCTTTTGGTTCTGAAAATAAGATTTTTTACCGAATTGCTAATATTGACATTTTCCTGCTTACATTGCAAACTACTTCACCGAACACCAACTCTGGCCATATCGCTATATTGCAATTTACTGCCATTAATGAGATGGGTTGGAAATGAAGGCGCTGTCTATGGGTGGTCGCCTTGAATTCGTTGGGGAAAATATCTCATCTATATCCTCCTTCGGGTTCAAACCCGGGACCCTGACAGCAACCTTCACCTGTGGTAGACAAGCATCTTACCACCTCGCCACTTGGGTGCATATGTCGCAAACTGGTCAGTGTTACAAATCGATGGTCCATTGATCGACATCACTTTCGAATTCACTTGATCGAAATTTACCCAGGACGAGAAAAAGTGTAACACTGTTAGGAGGGGAGTTTTCACAGTAATTTTGCTGTAACGATGTCTCTAGCTGCCTCTCTGACTGTATAACGTGATCATCATGTATTCCCAAGGGATCAGCATGATCCGTCCAGGGAATTTGTTAATGTTAAGTTAGTAGACATCCATGCCTGAACCGGGATTCAAACCCAGACCCGCACAGTGAGAAGCTAGTTCCCTAACCACTCGACTGCCAGACGGCATTATGCAGTATACTGAGTGCCACCTCAGTCCTGTAGCATCCATTTGATGGATCAATATTTTTCCAAAATTTGCATGTCATCCTTAACCCTTTATGCCTTCATGAATTATACAGTATTTTATTTTTTTTAAATTCAGGCCGAATTTTCTAAATGAACCAGTGCTAAAAATTGAGTTCATAATTCACGTATTTTTGATAGATTTATAGTAATAGACCATTATTTTCCAAATCTGAAATTTATAAAATTACTTTTTATTGTTGAGCAATTCAGGGTTTTGAATTTTTGAATTTTTAACAAAATATAATATTGCACTTGATGTAATTTTCTATTAATATTTATCATTCAGACTACACAACCTATAGAACAAGGCCTCCGCACAGATTACCATACTTTCTAAGTTTCTAGAGGGAGGGGAGTCAAATGCTTATAAGGTGTTGTATTAAAAAAAAATTAATATATTTTTCCAAGCTGTGGTTATGTTATCAAGGAATGTGGTAGGTTGCCTACCCCTTTGTCAAGGTCACATACATTACACATTGCATCCCCAGCATTGTTGCTTTATAGCGAAACAGCAAAGTGGTAGAAGTGTGTGACAGAACCAAAGAGTTAGAGAGAAGATAAACCTCAGACTAGAAAAGGGTTGTTGATCAAATTTATGTATCATTCACCATGAGTCTTGCAACACAACATTTGGGTTGAATTAAAATTAATATGCCGACATGCTTGTTAGATAAGTCACTTTATAACTGATGTGGCCATTATTCTTGAATCTCCCTCATTAAACAGTTTGAATATGACATCTGAGAGTTACTCAGGCTACGGACACACAGGAGTGTTTTCCCGCTGGACGCAAACCTGCTTTTCCCCCCTGGGCACACGAGAACGTGTTTCGCACGCGAACGCTAGTTTTGTGATGTCACGGTGCCAGCTCCTTATTGGTTGTCTATCATAGGCGCCTTATGACCATTACGACATTATTACAATAGTCAGATGGTGCCTCTTCGCGAAGGGGCCAGCCCAGTTCACCCGGCCAATGTCCGAAATTTGAGCTTTCACCGGCCCTATATATCCCTATATCGATTCCTATGATTTGGGGTCATCGACCCATTGGCATATTTTTTCTGATAATTATGGCCATTTATAATTTGTTTTAATTGGTTTGTTTAATAATTTGTTCTAATTAATTTAATTATTTTGTTTTGATTAATTTATTTAAATTAATAAGCAATCAGTTAATTTTAATTGAAAAAACTGATTTTTTAAATTAAAAAAATGATTTTTTCATACCCTAGCCCAGATTATATGCAAATGCATATGTACATATATATTTGCATATTTTGGCCTTTTCAGCATTAATGCATATAAATGCATAAAATCAAAGAATTTTCAAAATAAGTGTATATTTTTAAAGGTTTATTTAAGCTCAATCACTTTTTTTCAAATGTTTCAAGTATATATTGCTCGTAATATTTTCATAAATTTTTTTCTGGAGGTGGGATTTAGTGAATTAATTCATTGAATCCTACCTCCGAAAAAAAATTCTGAAAATTCTCTTATTTTATGCATTTATATGTTTTAATGCTAAAAAAGGCCAAAATGTGCAAGTGCATATGCATTTGCATATAATCCGGGCTCTAGTTATAATAACTCGCTATCCAAATGCTCCATTTGTGGCAAAAAGAAAAAAAATAAAGGGGATTTAAAAAAAAACTGCATCGTGATAAAATTCTTGTGTGTCCACCAAACTGACGAAAAACATGCAGTGTGTCCACCAAACTGACGAAAAACATGCAAAAAAAATGGAACCAGTTGCGTTTTTGTGCATGTGACCTTGAGAACGCGCCTTTTGTGTGGGGGAACGCGTATTGTGTGTACCGGTCCCGCACAATTCTCTATTGTCCATTTTTCTGCAGTTTTTTCCCTCTCCTGCTTCATGCCCGTGTGTCCGTAGCCGTATTCAAATTAGCTACTGATGGTGAAAACTGGTCAACTGTACTAATAAATAAATTTTTAATAACATTACGTAACAATCAATTTCACTCTGGTCAATCTGCAGTCTCTCCCCCCCCCCCAACCCCCAAAATGTATGTGCCAGTAAACGTAAAATCTCTTGTATAACAAAATATCATACTGCTCAAAATAACTTCAGCTTCATTGTCAAAATTATTCTTTTGCTGCAATGTACCATTTCTTTTTAGATACACCATGTATGAAATCTTTTAATTTTTATTGGTTTGAATGTATTATTTTTTGCCATTCTATTCAGAGCTGCTGCATACAGTCGACTTGGTAATTACAGTGCTGCAATTAAAGACTGTGAGGAAGCTATCAGTCTTGATCCAGAGTATGGAAAAGCCTATGGACGAATGGGGTAAGTTGAACCCTTTCAACAAAAATTCATAAAATAAATAATTAGCAGGTAAAGGTTAAAAAAAAATAAAACCTTTTTGAAGGGTAAGTGCATTTCATCCCTGTAACCATTGTGATTTTAAAAAAAGAGTGTGGTCACTATTATGCATATTGCATTCAGAAGAGAAAAAAAAGTGGTTTGTTTCTTCATATATGCCATATGTGATCATTTTATTCAGGAACTAAAATAATGTTTTAATAAAGTTAATCTGGAAATATTTTCTTTTAAAGATATTAATATTATATTAATTTTCTAAAGATCAATATTAAATTTCTAATATTTTCTATAAAATGAACTAATGTTTTGAAAATCCATCAAGTGCACTGAATTGAACAGGTGCATCACAGACAAGTTTTCAAGTATCAGCTTTATTTAAAAGTAAAGATCCAGCACTAGTGCAATTGGCCTCACTCTTAGCCTTTTGGCTAAGATGAAAGTGTACTGCTAGTGTAATGCTTTTAACACAAGCTGTTGTTAATCATGTTTGTGACTTGTGTTGTTATTATTTATTTATTTTTTGCATCAAATTTAATCTTATAGATGCACTGTAGCTTTACTAGATATTTTTGGGTTTTCTTGAATAATTTATATCCAAAATTATTTCTCTCAATGAAAATTGTTTACTGTATGCTCCTTCAGAATAGTTTTAAGTCCTGTTTTGTTTGAATTTATTTTGTTTTGAGCCCTTCCGTGCTTTTGTCCTCATAAAGCTGCTGATGTTTTATATGTTTTATCATATTTTTGGACCACTTGTCTTTGGTATATGTTGATTAAGTCAATGGTACTTTCATAAAATAGAAAAGTGTCTGTTATATGTGAGAAATTTTTAAACTCTGTCACAGTCTCAATGCAACCTAACTATTCTGTGTCATTTCTGACAAAATGAATTACAAAAAGGAAAAGCTAAATTTCAAAGTATGGATAGAATTTAGGATGGAGTAAAGTTGGATTCAAAGATGAAGTTCAAGCCACCTGGCAGTCAAAGTTAGCACCCAGACCTCCAGTTCTAAATGTCTCATTAAAACAGTGATATGAAAAAATAGTCAAATTATGACTGGAAAAATGTGATCAGTTATATCCTCATGCATAATAGCATTCAGAATTGATGTATACCTTTATTTTTTTTCATGAAATCATAATATCAATTTATTCATCTATTCAAGTAATCGCTAGTTTTCTCTTTTTTTTTTTCATGAATATCTTCACTGAATTAGATTCGCTTATAGCAGTCATGGTGATAATGTGAAAGCAATAGAATGCTACAAAAAGGCCATTGAGTTGGACCCATTGAATGAAAGTTATCACACCAATCTGAAATTGGCAGAAGAGAGTGTCAGCAAAGAAGAAAATAATGTGAGTAAATGAATGAGATGTTTGTAAGTTTTAAGTGTGATTGATAGGGTGGTTAATCATTTAATTACAATAAAACCTAGATCTGAACTGACTCTGACGTGTATGGATTAATAAAAAAATAAACTTTTGGAATATGATCTGCTGGTGCACTCTTGTTCACTCCTGGATCTTCAACACATCCAAGTTTATCAGACCACAACAAGCAGAGGGTATGAGGCTTACCTACCACCTGGGTGTGAAGTCACATATACTGCCCCTAAAGGTGACCCTGGTGGGAGGCTGGCAGGGCTTCAGTCAAGGGGACCTGTAGATAAACCTGATTCTTTTCAGAAGAAAGCTGCACGTCATTGTTTACCTTGCAACATGGTCGTGACCATGTATTCCGCTTTTGAAGCAGATTTTTCTGCTTTTTGATTTAAATATATTTTAAAATGCCAGATAACAGGTAACTTAATCCTTATAAAACAGCACTTAATTTGTGGAGCCATCATCACTTATCCTGTGAAGATATATGACGAGGTTATTTTTATTGAGAAATTTATTTCAAAGGTGTTTCTGATACTACAGGGACCGACAAGTGAGAAGAATTTATCCTTTGCTTCTGGACCATTCTGGGAAAAATACTAGGTGAGGGAACAAAAATGCACACTTGCCCCTTTTCATGGGGTACAGGGGCGGCTCTTGGACCATGCGACCCATTACGGCCGCACGGAGCGCCACTCAAGAGGGGTGCTAAGTCCATGGTGGAAAAGTTTCACTGGCCACAGCAAATTATTTCTGTCTGTTCTGGAGAGGTGATAAATCTGAGATGAAAGGGCCAAAAAAAATGTTTTTTTATAGTTTTTTGTTAGGAATTGTTGGGATAAATTATGAGGGAAGGGCATGATCCACAAGGGTAGGGCTGACAAGGCTCCAGCCCGAGGACCTGTCCAGGACTCTATCCTTATCATTTTTTTATCACGCTATAAATTAACTGTAGAACTGTAGAAGGGTCCCCCTCCATTTAAAATCTGGCTTGGGGGCCCATGAAAGATTCCAGCCTAGGGGCCTTGATGCAGGGGCTTTGGGGGAATAGACAGGAGGTGCAAAAATCTGAGATCCCAAATAGCGATTTTGTCGTGAGCCGCTCCTGATGGCTTACATTCTTGTTCCTGGTATTACGATCATAGGTCCTGTCTATTTATTCCCTAAAGTTTTCTCAACATCTCTATTGTCAACATATGACTCAAAAGCGTGATGTTATGTGTGAATTTTTTGGGTGCACTGCACCCCTTACACCCTCGTTTAAGCCACCCATGACAACAAGGAAACAAACAAAGAATTTTTCAACTTTAAGACCTTTATTCATTAACAAAATTTTCTAATATAAACACAATTCTTGTTAAAATAATTAATTTAAAGTTATCTGAAAATATCACCGTTATAAGTTCAACATGACTAGTGACATAATCAGACTAGATCTTGCCCATGAAAGTCCAGACTTTTCTCAGCAGTCACAAATGTCCATCAATGACATAGATTTGTAGGAAGTTCACATAGCACTTTGTTATGTCACTTTTCCTGTCCTTAAGTCATTCCACTTTTGTGTCATCACTAATAATGTTTTTTCCAAAAGATTTCATATCTCTATGTTGGTGCTGCAAAATAAGGAAGATGAGTTGTATAAAGGCACTTTGTAGCATAGTAGTGAATTGGGGTACCGACATCCTCATATGCACATAAGTCTCTTACTTTTTGGAACCAATGAAGAAAGCAAAAAAAGAGCATGACAGGGGAAATGAAAATGGAAGTGATGGAAGGTACAGGTATAATATAGGATCCTATGGGTTTGCTGGAGTTTGGGGGTAATAAGAGAAAAAATTTCTATAGAAGGGAGCGATGGAACAAAAAGTTTAGGAAATTATGGGTTAACCAGTAAGCAGTTCAAGAAATTGCTCCCTTTTCCTTTTTTTTCCTGTTTTAAAAGTTTGAAGGTCATAAAATGAATTTTCTTCAGTGAAATTTTTTATAATATCTTTAAACACACTTTCTCATGTTCTTAACTGTTTTTTAAAATCATCCACAACAAAAAATTGAAATAACTACAAATTAGTTTTCAGAAATTGAAATAATTAGATTAAAATTGGCGCGATTGAATATGGCGTTGTAACCACCCGACTGGTTAAAGAGTGAATTTCGCACTGCAACATACCTTGTGTGAGTTGCTTGCTTGGTTCAAAATATCCAGTAAATTGTAGAAGCAAACGACAAGTGGAAAATTAACACAACTCAACTTTCGCATGAAAATGTTATTTATTAAGTTCGGACTAACGTTACACAAATCTAACACTAGATTTTTCAACATGTAAAACCCTTGATTCAATATTGACAAAACGGAATATTCTCACCGGTTTAAGGTCATTCAATAATCAGTCTATTTATATTATCTGCCAGTCGGACACTCAACGTTGGTTGTCACTTCGGTGTAGCCCAGCCGGGTCAGCACTAGAGGGCCTCTCGGTTGCGGCCGGATCAACAAGATGTAGTGTTATTGCACATACCATTGACGAGGCCAGCTCCTTTGTTATTTTTCGTTATCAGTTAACGATGAATTTTTCAACTATAAAAATAAAACAACTTTTTCGGGTCTGGACCTGCCGGGAAACAAATTTAGACAATTGAACTATTGCATAATGAACAACTTTTGGATCATTTTCTCAGCCTAAGGCCAAATGAAGTGGTTGTAAGATGGACAACTGCCCAACTAGAGGGTTTTAGTTGAATGAATATAACAAAGGAAGAGAGCGTTACAACGTATGGCCGGTATTTAAAGGCAGGGTTCGCACATCCTTACAAACTCCTTAAAAACTCCTAACTTTTCATTTCCCTCTGGAAGGGCCTTTATAACTCCTTACTTTTTGCAGCCACGCCTGAAAAAGTCTTTTTTTTTTTTTCTCTGAAGGGATGATCTTTTTTAGAATAGGCGTTCCCCACGGTGATGAATAGCATTGCCTAAAAAAATAAGAGGAAGCTTCCCCCCAATATAAAGAGGAAGAAAAGATTTTTAAAAAAACGGGCTCTCCCTTTATAATAGGAAATGTGAAAGCAGGGGATGGGATTGGAACATCCAATAGTTGTGCATACCTGCCAACCGTTACGATTTTGTCGTATTTAGTAAATTAATACGATTATACGCTTTTGCTTTTAAAAATGTGATTTTTTACCGAATCGAGAGTTTTGACGTGTTTTCCTGCCTATGTCGTGAACTGGTCAGCGTTGGAAATCGATTGTCCGTAGAACGACATCACTCCGCTGAACCAGTAGCCCAAAATTCCCCCATGCCCAGTGGTGAGAAAGTTTTTTTAAGTTTTTACTTTATGCGGCGAAACGATGTCTCGAACCTCCAATATTACGCAGTATACTGAGTGCAGACCTCGCAGCTTTCCTATTTATCCTACTATTTTTCTACTTTCGCCGCAATCGTCTTTTTTTTTACCACAATTCTCTCCTACTGTTCCTATTTTATCCCTCCTTCCTATTTGCTTACAGCCAATATCTCACTACGAAAATTCCGAGAAACCGCAAAATGTCACTGCTTTCCGCAGTTTTTTTGACGTGTTTTATTCACATTACAACTCGCTACTGAAAAAGAAAGGAAAAAAAATTTCGAGTAAGGGACGACGACAAGCGTATCTTTTCGCCGCCGCGCCTTAAAATGCCAAAAACTGAAGTCCAGTGGGGAAAGCAAATCTGTTTCGCAGATTGGTTGCCGTAAATAAAAAGGCAAAAAAAAAAAAAAGAAGAGGTACAGGCTCTATCCACACACAAGATTCCATGAGAGACAATGGGTTTCTCTCTCCTGGGATCCCGTAACGAGCGTTCATCCCTGAAGCCAGGTTTTCCTAGGAGTAGGCTTTTTGCGCCGCGTGAACCTAACTGGATCATTTTGTGTCGGCAGAAATGAGTTACATAATGGCGTTACGCATTTTCGTTTTCCAAGCGTGGCGCATCGGCTCAGGATGGCTATATAGTATATGACCCTGGCGTCATCTACTCTATCGGCTGCATGCTCCGGTTTAAAGGGAAGAGACACAACACGAAAATGAAGGGAAGATCGCTGAAACGCGCGGCACATGACGCTTAACTCAGAAGCAGTCTGCCAATCACGCCCGATGTAAAGCGCTGTCGTGAGCCGTATTGCGCTCTGTAGGAAAACAGTCATACTGCTATTGATGAATAGACGGCGTGTAGCGCTGGGTGATTCACGTTGCGCGCGGCATAGAAAACCTGCTAGTAAAACGCGGCTTTTAAAAGTGACAGCCCGAGCCACGTCTGTTTTTACAGGAAGGGAGGGGGGAGGACGAGCCGATCAGCCGCTATAGCTGAACCCACTTTTTTTAACCTTTTAACCTTCTGAAAATAACTTTCGGGTATCTTTATGTTAGGGGTCATTCAAGTATTACATCAGCATGGATGGGGGATTTTTCGATTTGCTGACTTGATGACGTGGAGGGGGGGGGGTTGGATGATTCTTACGTCATCAACCACCCTTTATAAAAAATATGAAATATTCTTAATGGCGCCTTACTCGGTGCGCGAAAAACGAGTAAAACTTTTCACTAGTTTGTGGGCACCTGAACTAACATTCTCCCTATTGAGTCCCCTACAGAGCCACTCAAGTGATCTTCAAATACTTAGCGGATCCAAATGCTCTGGAGCTGTGCCGCGCGTCATATAAGTGATCCGTGATTATGCCGCAGATCATTGCATTTTTAATTGGGTTGCTGTATTTTTGAAATATGACATCCATATTTTTATGGGCATCTTTTTCTTAGCCACCTCGTTGGACATTTTGCCTGTTGTGGCGTTGTATTTGTATCTCTCTCTGGCAGAAGTGGCCACAGCTCAAGCAAGATAAAAACAAAATTTATTGCAAACTCAATACATCACTTCCGATTTCTTTAAATCATTTTAATACTATATACTACCGCAACTCTCTCTCTTCTTTCTTACTACACTTCTCAATACCTAATCTTGATCATCATGCTCTGTTACTGTTCAAATTTGTGTTCTCTTGTCGCTTGTTACTCGTGCGTACAGTCACGGCATATCTCTTTCTTTTCAGCTGAAATTGCTACCCATCATACCCTTTATTCTGAAAGTTGAAGTCTTGGAAACATTGAAAAAGAAATTAAATGAAAATCAATTCACATGTGGGCTTCTTTTGTTTTTCTGTGGGCTTCTTTTATTGTCTAGTGGTGCAATTTTTTTTTCGGAGGGGGCGTTACCCCATGACACCTTAAAAACTCCTTACTTTTCATTTTGAAAATTTTATATGAGCCCTGAAGAGTTGCTGCAAATATAAATAATTTTGTAAGAAAAATCTTTGTTGGCTGTGGTTTTTATTTTGAATAATTGGAGGGGGAATGAATATCACTTTTAGAATTTTTATAATTTATGTGATGCTGTTATGAGTTATATTTTTGACTAACACTTGAAGGTTTTAGAACACTTTGGTGGTGACAGAAAGCATGTACGTGGATTGATTATTTTATGAATTCTTATGATGTCGGGTAACAAATCAAAACTTGTAATTTTTGAACCACTTCTACATCTATATTTTTGAGAAGAGGGAAAGTTTGTTTGCAAATTCAAAATAAATTTGCATATGTGCCCCGCCCCTTTTTTTTTTGCTGTAAAACTTGTAAGTTATGAAGTTTGCCATGACTCCTTAAAAACTCTTGAAACTCCTTAAAAAGTCCTTACTTTTCATTTTGAAAATTTTGTATGAACCCTGAAAGGGGAAAACTCCCGACCACACGTGTCTAACCAAGCCAATTGGCTTCAAGGTCATTTCATTTGCCAGCAACATCACAATCGACCTTGATCGTCACCATACGAACGCTGCTGCCGATGAATAACATCAAAAGGTAAACATTTATGTTTTTATGCTATGACGATTTTAGACTTTTATGCCGGGGGCCCATTGATACGTTATAACATCCTCTCTTGTCTGGTGCTCGGCCACTCCCCCCCAGTTGCAACCCTGTCTACATGTATCACGTTTTTTTTATTTCATTCATTCATTCTTTCCCACCGAGCACAACTCAGGTCTATCGCCATGGGCAATTTACTACCTAGCGAGTTGTGACGGAAGTGTAAGAGTGTGTACCTAACAGTCAGAGCGCGTATCTAGTGTTGTGTATGATTTTTCAGTGCTGCCATCTGTGTTTCAGAAGTGAAGTGAGTGAGGTGTAGTGACTGGATATTCGTAGTGTTTGTAGGCCTGTTGCTCTCTGTGGCGAGACTTTTTAACAGGGAAATCAGCTCTCATTTGCACCTTGAAGTTGGGAACCACAGAAAACTACATGTATCACTGGACAGTATAATGTGTTTTGATGAAGAGGCAAGGGTTTGTAAGTATTTTATGACACAGGAACCAATTTCTCCTATGAATCTTGAGAAGCCATTGTCTCATCCCAAAATGTACATAAAACCAAAGTCGCTACTCAATCATGACATCCCTGGTTATATACATAATGTTGTGCCTGAGTGGCGCAGTGGTAATATGCTTATCTTCCTCTATAAAGGTCCACAGGTTTGAATTTGGCCAAAGAATATCAGAATCCAGTTCTTTACCTACCAATCCTGTGGCAATCACAGATAGATTAAGATATATGGCAGTATACAGGGTGATTTAGAAAAGATAGGAAAAACTTTAAGAGGTGATAGTACACACCAATGCAAACAATTGTCATCAAAGAATGCATGGTCTACCATGAAATGCAAACACACTAGCACGTTTCGAAACAGCTGTTCCGCAAATGTTAAAACGACATCCCTGTCGTAATTTATCAGGAGAAAAAGAACACCATGCATGCAAATGTAATCTAGTGTAACGTGGCCTTATTGGCACTCGCCTGACTTTTATCCTTTTTGTAATAGTAGTGCATGTGTTATGTTTTATTATTGAGTTTGTGTTATGTCTATCATATACTTTATGTTTATAATTATTTTCTGTCGACTAAACAAACTTTTGTTACTTACGGACGTTTTCGGTGCCGACGTGTCACAAACTGTTTTAGGAAGAAAAGAAACTAGTTTCCGAACTTGCCGCTTGGAATGCAGATGTCGATGGGGGCGCATGTGCGTTACTCCTCATTTGCATGCTTAGTGATTTGAAAGCTATACATAATGACGTCAGTGCTTCAAATCGGTCTTCAGTCTCATGTAGCGCTATATTCGCAAATCATCCGAACAACTCGGCTGGTCCGATGTTCCCGTCAGTTGCTCTCCAAGAATGCGTTCAAGGATGTCTAGTGTCCGTTCTCAATCTTAATACCTTCGTAGATCTTGCCGACTGCGATCTGGTGTTGGCTGGCATAGTCAATAGCAGTGATCTGATACTGTTTCCTCGTTTGACGCTGAAATCCGCAATCTGATGCTATCTGTTCGTCACGACGTCTGCCATTAGACTCCACAGCTTGAATGCTGAAATCCACATGCAGCACTACCGATGTTCGCAATCTAATGATGCCTCTTCGTCAACGCCCTGGGTTTGTCGCGATATCCGTTAACTGGATTCCACCACTTGAACGGCAAAATTCCTGTGTGGTTCCACCGGTGTTCGCGATCTAATATCGCCTCGTCAACGCCCTGGGTTCATCATGATGTCCGTCATCTGATTTCTACTGCTTGATCGGCGAAGACCAAATGTGGTTCTGTCGATATCCATGATCCGATTCCGCCGCCTCGCCGTTGCCTTGGGTTTGTCGCCGAGTTCTATGTGTGATTCTACTGACATCTGTGGTCGAGCATCGTTTCTTGAAGACCATAGCCGAGTGTCACTTCCACCCTAGCCTCTTCATCATAAGTATACTTTGCGATTTACCTACTAGTGAAGGGTTTTCCCTTGATTTGATGTCTTGACTAATGTGTGCTTTAATTTGTAATAACAGAAATAATTCGAAACTGTTTCGTTCATTGGCAGATAGAGACATATGTTGCACTAGGAAAGTAGAAGAAACCGTATGCAAATCTGCATCAAAGTGATAAAAGCCGCACATGCCAGCCCTATAAAGTTTTTCCAGCGTGCAACCGTTCTAACAGTTGTAACGCACAGGATAATGGTGCACTTTAGTAGTACTAAAAAAAGCAGACATGCATTTCAGTATGAAAATACTTAATGTATTTCCCCAGGTTATATTTGTATGTTACAAGGATGACGTCCCTCTCTGCTACCATACAAAGGTTTTTTAACAAGTGGCTGTTGCGAAGATATATTTTGGAAGTAGAGAAAATTCAACTGCCCCTGTGGGGAATCAAACCCACGTCCTTTCACTTTCCGATTGAACGCCCTATACCACTAGAGGCACAGAATTTCTCTATCTTTCCTTGGAGCTCGTGTACACTGAACGGGACCGTACATGGACGGCCGGACCAGACTCAGGCCAAGCTCACAACTGCTGACGCTGACACCAGATATATCTTCGCAACAGCCAGTTGTTAAAAAACCTTCGTATGGTAGTGGAGAGTGACGTCATCCTTGTATAAGTCGCCATCTGGTGGCAGCATCAGCGGTTGCGAGCTTGGCCTGAGTCTGGTCCGGCCGTCCATGTACGGTCCCGTTCAGTGTACACAAGCTCCAAGGAAAGATAGAGAGATTCTGTGCCTCTGTAGTCTAGTGGTCTAGGGCGTTCATCCGGAAAGTGAAAGGACATGGGTTCGATTCCCCGCAGGGGCAGTTTTCTCTCTTTCCAAAATATATCTTTGCAACAGCCAGTTGTTAAAAAACCTTCGTATATTTGTATGCATGGTGTTCTTTTTTTCCGATAAATTTCAACAGGAATGCCATTTTAGCGTTTGTGGAGCAGCCGTTTCGAAACGCGCTACTGCGTTTGCATTTCATGTTAAACAATGTATTCTTTGATGACATTTGTTTGTATTGGTGTGTACTATCACCTCTTTTGTTTTTCCTATCTTTTCTGAATCACCCTGTATGGCCAGAGTTGTTATGCAGTAAAGTAGGTTGTATACATACATATTTCTTTTATAATATGCCACAACCAGTTGTTGACATTTCATATGTCGTAAGCATAGGAAATGGTACTGTTTTCTCCATATCAAAAGTCAATGAAATCAGTTTTTTTTAGCTTCAGTGTCTCGTATTAAATAATTTTCAGCCTGAACCTTTCGAACATGCAGTTTATGGTTCATTTTGAACTTCAATGTTTCTTGCTCATTATCTGATACTGATAATTTTACTCTGCAACCATCAGAGTGGATCAGGCTTACTCTCTTCATGGAATTTCATCACAATTAACAAAAAAATGTAAGTGAGAATCTCATGTGATAGAAGTGAAACTTCTAGGTTTTTAAGTCTGATTTTATATAACCAGATTCTCCTTGTTTCACATCTATGTCTAACTACTAAACTAGTTGGTTTGCGCTAGCTGAAATTAGACGCACACAAAAACTTTTGATTCAAATTTATCAAGCGAACTCGAAGTTGGGAAATGATGCAAGTCTAAATGTGCATCTTGATAAAAATTGTGCTATGCACAAACTGATGCTGTTAAAGTGCCAAAATGATGTGGTGACACAAAATAAATTATACTGCTGGCCAAGTACAGCATCATCTACCTGTACATTTTTAAGTTTTTTTTTCTTTTCTCAAAGAAAATTCCATTGCTTTAGGAGTATCCATGTAAATTTTGATGTCATTATGACCAATGGTTCTTATTGCATAGTGTTTTGAAATCAGAACTTCAATTATAATCTATACAGGGTGATTCAGAAAAGATAGGAAAAACTTTTGAAGGTGATAGTACACACCAATACAAACAATTGTCATTAAAGAATGCATGGTCTAACATGAAATGCAATCGTGCTAGCGCTTTTCGAAACTGCCACCCCGCAAATGTTAAAACAGCATTCCCGTTGAAATTTATAGGGAGAAAAAGAACACTGTGCATGCAAATGTAACCTTGGGAGGAAGAAGAAGAAGAAACTGTGTGCAAATCTGCATCACAGTGAATAATGCTTCAAACAGAAGTACCACATAGGCAGCACGAATGTACGGCAAGCATTTTCCCCACAGGCGGTTGCCCAATCCGAACACATTTGCGCGCTTACATCGGCAGCTGTATGAAACAGGATCCTTTCTTGCTTTCCGGTCTGATGCACTGTGACGCAGATTTGCATTCTATTTTTTCTTCTCCAGGTTACATTTGCATGCAATGGTGTTCTCTTCTCATGATAAATTTCAACAGAAATGCTGTTTTAATGTTTGCATTTCATGCTAGACCATGCATTCTTTGATGACAATTGTTTGTATTGGTGTGTACTACCACCTCTTCAAGTTTTTCCCATCTTTTTTAAATAACCCTGCGTAGCTGATTATTTTTCATATAAATTACTTGATACTGTAGAGTAAAATCTTGATTAACTGGGGGCAATGAGATGAAAATATATTTTAAAAAATAAATGACTATTAAACCTAGTGGTGATAGACAATATGAGGTGTGCTGCTCCTTATGGAATGAAAATGTATGAGATAAAATGCAACTACTAGTGCATTGGTCTTTGTCTTTTAGGGGCATCTGGTGTCTCTTCATTGGATTATAAGACCACCTGCCCCTAACATGGGAAGTCAGTACTGTTGCTTCTTCATGAAGGAAAAAAAGCAAATGCCTGTGAGATAATACACCAATATATTTTGATGTGTGATGCAATCCTCATTCATGAATTTGTTAAAGATAGTGCATCAGAATGTAGCCCATGGTTAGAAAATGTGACAAGAATGAAAAATTTTGGTGTATTGTGTATATAACTAAGGTACTTCATATGAAAAAAAAAATATATATATATTCAGGCCATTTTTTTTTATGAGATTTTTTGAAAAAAGATCTTGCCCCCAAGAATATAAAATGTGGTAAGAATTAAAAAGTTCTCGGCTAATAATGAGCCAATATGATATTTTTCAAGGGAAAAAATTATATTTAGACCACTTTTATGTGATTTATTAAAAAAACCCCAGACTGGTTTAAAAAATAACCCTGGTAAAGGGACTTAAATTTTTTTTATAGATATCTGCCAAGAAAAACGACAGGCAATGAGTAGTGGCCAACTGTTGTCAATTTTAATCTTAATAATTACACAAGGGTATATATATATATATATATATATACACACAACAAAAATGGCGACAAGACCGCAGGAAAAAATTGTTACCGCAAGGAGTCCCCCATCGAGGGGCTAGCCCACCAACCCCTCGACGAGTATAAAAAACAATCCTGCCGTTCGGAATCGGCAATAAATTGTAGGTCCCGGTCTAATTAGCCCTCATGTGCAGAAAATGAATGTGATGCGACAAAAATGATCAATGATCAGTTAATCTTAATAATTATTTATTTTAATGATTTCACTTTACTGCTAATTTTTTTGTGTGTTTCTGGGTAAAATGAACGTACAGTAGAGCAGTGGTTCTCAACCGGGGGTCATATGGCCCCCTAGTGGTACTGGGATATTTCAAGGGGGCCACAGAAGAAAATGGAGAAAGAGGCCATGACAGGTGGTTTGGAGGGCTGCAGAGAGCTGAGAAGAAAAATTAAAGCGTGAAGAAATAAAGGACTTATATTAGTGACTATAAAATTACAGAATCCAACAAAACCACCCATAAAACCAGGGCCATCTTAGGGCAATGACCCAGCCGGGCCTCGCGCCTACATTTTGCAGCAGGTTCCCTATGATGGGGTTTTTCGCAGGCCCCCCAGCTAGATTTTTCACAGACCCCTCTATATAAAATTTATAGTGTGAAAAACAAAAAATGATCTTGTTGCAGCTCTGTCAGTCCCACTCTTCTGAGGGGTCATACTCGGGGGTCTCATGTCCATAAGTGACCTCACCTTATGATATTTTGTATAATACAATAAATTTTGAAAATAAGTAGGAAATATACAGGCTGTTTATTTCCAGCTAATTATGGGACTACCATAGCATCACTTTGCCTAGGGGGGTCCATGATGTTGGGACAGTTCTGAATAAAGCTCGGACTATTGGGTAGCTCAATAAATTCTAGGCCAGTGGTCTGAGGGCCAATCGTCTTTGCAAAATTTTTGTTCAGTATAAATTTACTGAAAAAATCCATTCAATACGTGTAAAGGGTCTTGCTTCTAGATGAGGGTCGAAGACTCTGGGTTAGACTGGGGAGCCACGAGAAAAGAATATGGGTCAAAGAGGGCCACAGGCAAAAAAAGGTTAAGAAACACTGCAGTTGAGCATTGATTATCCGAATATCAATCCATCGAAACATTAGTTAACCGAAAGCGTTCCAGTTGGCAAATTCAAATTTGTGTACCATGTAGTTCAGCTAGTGGTTTTAATGAAGCAAAAGAAAATTTTGGACTTTTCCTAAACTGTAGGCCTACTTTAATGGCCATTTTGAACTTTTCAAACTATGCTAGTCAGTTCTGTGTTATTTGTAAGACGTGATAAAAATATATAGTTTTGTGTTTAATTTCACTGTTTCTTTGTTATGATTGGTTATCCAAAAAATCAGTTATCCAAACACCCGCAGTTCCCAATTGTTTTGGATAATCGATGCTCTACTGTATTTAAATTTTTTCATAATTTTTTGAGGATGACACCTTTGGGACCTTTTTTAGTACAGTACATTTGCGTCCGTTTTGTAGAAGTCTGACATTTTTGATTAAAGAAACTTCTTGATGGCATTTTTCATGGTTGCATCATTGTTGAACTTTTTCTCTTATCACCTCAAAGGTATATTATTTTTAACTCAGCCCTCAGTACCAAAAAAAAAACATTCTACCTAGATTTATTATTCTTTAAAACCAAGGCTAATTTACTATAAGGCTCAGCTCATCTGCCTGCAAAAGAATTTCAAGGAACTAGCTTAAATATCATTCATGAAACAAAAAATTTGGTATACTGTAAATCCTCACTACAACAATACTCTATATAATGATAATCGCTGTACAACAATATTTTTTTCAAGTTTTGTTTGAAATGCCTTTTGCCTAATGTTAAACTGTTACCTCTTAATATAATGATATAATCCCATCTACAACACAATTTTTTTTTCCTGGTCTGCAGAATTATCTTTATAAATTGTGTGTGGGATTTCTATGCAGAACCATTGCTTATGTTCTCATGAAAATAATGGGATAAGCGTATTTTTGCATGCATTATAAATAAATAGAATAATAATGAAGAAGTAAAATAAAGAGTGGAATTTGTTTTTATGTATTTTTTAATTATTATATTTAAAAAATGTTTGCCTCTTGATTTATATTGAATGTCTATTTGTTTGATTTTATTAACATATATATATATATATATATATTTGTATAGGATAGTAGAGTGGGGCAAGGTCCGAATTTAGGAAATATGTAAGTATAGTTTGTAACACTTATGTAGGAATTGTATTTTTTATGAAATCGTTAATATTTTTAATATTATGTAAAAATCATAGTCTGGCAGGTATAGACATTCAGAGGATTATACATGTTAACTTAATATAGTTGATATATTATATAGTTATCCCTTACTTCAAACAATTAATTGTTTCTAAAAATAATCTTGTAACACAAAAAAGTTCACAAACAAAAATTGAATTTAGCATGGGTAAGATGAGGAATTGAAGGAAGGGGTGTGTATTCGAGAGGATAACTAATGTGAAAACTTATGCCTGGTGGGATGAGAGAAATTTTGAAGAAAGTATCATTCCAACTTATCAATAAATTCCACAAATTGCTGTATCGATTTAGTTGATACAATTTTATAAATATGTAAACACTATATACCAGTGTTTCTCAACCTCTCTGAAAACAAGGACCAGTAAAATGTCTGAAACAATTTGACGGACCACTTGTGTCCCATATTACAGGACAGTCCTATAATTTTTGTTGTTCCGATTTTTCTTATAATCATTATATAATTATAATTGAAAAAGCAGAACAAAATTTTCTTATACATTTGTTCTGCTTTTTTCAATGCTAATTATTTAAAATTATAATGTTTACTAAAGTCGTGACTACAGTGTTTTCATAATATAAATTATATTGTAAGGCAAAAATGATAAACTTTCATCTCTCATATTTCTTAAGTTTAAAATTTTGTTTGCATTTTTTTTTAAATTTTAGTTACGATTGGTGAGTGTGCCTACTTCTGACAATGTTTTTGATGGCAATTGGTGATATCCAATATTATGGATTATTATTTAAGATACCAGTTTACTGTATTTTTCTCAGTGAAATATGGTCATCTGATCATTTGAATATTTCTTTCGTGAAATACATTTTTTGTTTACTGCGATTTGTAGCAACTGTGTATTTCCACACCAAATTTCCTTCAGCGATTTTAGCAGTAAATTTTGAGTTGCATTTAATGATTTCATTAAATGCAACTCAAAAATTACTGCTAAAAAAATGACAATTTATTTCAATAAATTGTCATTTTTGGTAAAATTTAGTGATATGCTGTAAAGATTGCAATTTCCTGCATTCTCCTTGATTAGGTATGGTGAACCTAAGTATGATAGCATAGTTTTTTTTATTCGAAGCCATATGAATATTACTAATGTCAATTACAATGGATGAATTATCAAACCTACATACCACCTATGCCATTGTCATAGACCATGGGTTGAGAAACACTGCTATATACAGTCAAACTTGATTCTAATGACATCAGTGATTTCAAAATTTTTTTGTTGTTATAATTGAGGTATCGTTACAACCAAGGTTGACATTTTCAAAACTTTTTTTCAGAAAAGATACAATTAGAGACAATCCAGAAATTGCTGCATGAAGTTTTATTTCTTCATGATTAGGGTGACCAATTGAATCGAGAAAAAATTCAAAAAATTGGGATAATTAATATGGGACATCACTGATTCTCCCTAAGCATGATGCCAAATGGTGACAAAATTACCAAACATTGGTTATTAATAACTCTTGATGAGAAAAAAAGTGCTACAGCAAAAAAGTCTGCTAAAATAATATTTATTTATACAATAATGTTGTCCGAGGCCTAAACATGAGAATGCAGTTGATGGTGACAGAAAAAAAGTTTTACATTATTCGAAAATATTCATAATATTTCATGAAAAAAAAACTTGGACAAAATAAGAAAAAGGTGAATATTTATACATTAGAATTTCCGATAATGGACACTCGCATTAATGGACAATTTTCTGATCCCCAGTTCCGTGGAATAGGGCTTTAATGTATTTCACTCCCCATTAGCGGATACTCTCGATAGCGGACAGTAAAATCAGGCAAAATTAATTTTTTTTTCAAACTCCAATTTATTAATTTTTTGGTCCTAAACTGAGAGAATTTATCATTCAATTAAGATTATGTTTAATCTCAAGCTCGTATTGGTAAATATGATAAATCATAAATTAATTACTTAATTAACTGAACATAACTATGGTCCAGGATGGTGAATTCGAATGGTTATGTGTTGGTTTTGTTTGCTGAAGCATGTGGAGAAAGCCAACATTATATACAAAACTGATAATGTTGTTATGAATGTTTTTATCTTCACACTTATTTAATTTTTACTTTAAAATATGAGTAGTGCACATATCATTTATGAGTAAAAATAATTAATTGGTTTAATGAAGAGAAGAATGGTTATAAATTTTTCCATATTTATCAGACTTTCCAACTTTATTTGGGAATTATGCATAATCGCTGGTAAAAGTGATGAAATGTAGTGAAATTTAATCAAACTCTCTTTATTGAGATAATTGATAAAATAATGCATGACCACTGGTGTATCACTTTTACACAGTAACATGTACATTATAACATGAAAATGTATGGAAACTAATGGCAACCAAAGCTAAAAGTCATATAAATGTGAAAGTCGTATGAAAGAGGTTCCACTGTATATCGTACCTCTCCATTAGCGGACAAAATTTTTTGATCTTATGGGTGTCTGTTATCAAGAAGTTCTAGTCATATTCATTAACACAATTTATAAGTTATGCAAATTGCCTTCATTCTTAATTGCAACAAAGATTAAGAATTAAAGTAAGCTTTGTTGAAAAAAATGACACATTTTTGTAAAGAATCTGGAAGGGCAAAATTCAGAAATGTTTAATTCAGTGAACATGTCACTGAGCAAGTTTGAATGTCAAATATGCACAATAAATAAATAAATTTTTTTTTTTCCTAGGGCTGGTCCGATTAATCGGTCAATTGTTAATTACAGTTAAAAAATTTTAGTTGAGTTAATCGACTTGATCAATTTGATTAAAGTTTGTAATTTAGATTGATTTATTTGACGAAATCAGTTTTTGATGTCTTAAATTATGTTCCTATACCTATCATTTTCTCCACACACAACACTTACTCATACACTTTTTCACCTTATATCGAACTCAAATTTCCCTTAGCCAAAATTCCATATTTCCAATTGAAGATCCCAGCTCGTACAGAATGGACAAGGGTGCATTTATAAAACGGCCGTTAATTTCTACAAAGTCCCATTTCAGTCAGTCAGACATAACATTTTAGATGAGTGATTATATTTAAAAATATTTTACGATTAAAATAATAAATAAAAATAATATATACGATTATATTTAAAAATATTTGAATCAATGTAATAATCAAAATTTTCAGCATTGGGGAATATATGTCTAATGAAAATTGATGATATAGAAATTTTTCTGTTTCAAATCGAGTTTGATGGGTGTTTCAGAAGACAAGACCAAAGTTTATTGTCTCCACCGTGAAAACAGCAGTTTTCGTGTATTACTTATATATTTTTTGACATCCATATTTTTTTCACCCACTTCATTGGGCAGTTCACCAGTTGTGACCTTCGTATTTGTATTTAGGAAGCATCAGCTCCTCTCCCAACAAGTACTATCCAGCTAGAGTTTCTAGGAAAACAAGAACATTGAAGATTGAAACAAACAAGTATGAACATTGAAAGTAGTTTTGAAATCAGTAATTAACGTAAAATAAAACTGATTTAAATGATCCAAGCAGGGTTGGTAAAAAAACCGGTTTTTTTGAAAAAAACCAAAAAACCGGGTTTTTTTGGTTTAAACCAGGTTTTTTTGGTTTAAACCGGTTTTTTTGTTTTAAATAGTATTAACATTAAAAACAATGAAATTTCTGAAAAATCATTCAAACTTCCAATAATTAACAAACTAAAATGTTTATTAATGTAATTAACACTATTCCGATGCTAATTAATCAATAAATATTTGTTAAATTTTAACAAAAACCAACTTTTGCCATTTAATTATTTTTTGTTCAACTCAATGGATTACTGTGTGTTTGAAAATTCTTTTAATGTTATTATTAATCATATAATATATAAAGGTTTTTCTCCAGTTACTTTCAGTATACTTAATTACGAAGCTATTTTGCAAAAAGTAATAAAAATTAGGTGAATATAATGCATTTAATGATGCATAAATAATGCAGATTAATTAACGATGATTTACGATATACGGGGTGATTATAACTAAGGTTCTGATTTCAAAACACTAAAAAAAGAGCGATTGTCAGAATGACTTGAAAATTGACATGAATATTCCTGAAAAAATTCAATTTTATTTGATAAAGGGGAAAAAATACTTAAAAATGTAAAATTAATGACATCATCCAACATGTGGGAAATTTGCTCACAGAATGGAAATGATAGCCAGTCAAGGCAAAATTATAACTTAATTATAGCATTGCACGAGTCCATAATTCACGGAAACATCACAAAAAAAAATGAAGTAATTGAACAAATAACTACAACTTACTCAAAAAATGTTAAATATGTTGTCCACAGCGTGTTCTGGCTATGAGGTTGAAAGCACAAAAATTCTTGTTCAACAGCAGAATCGGAATATGCCATGGTCATTATGTGGATGTGCTTGCAATTCAGCTTTATTAAACCAAATGCGCCCCCTTTCCCCCCGTTCATATTCCTGAGGAATGAGGAACTTCTAACATATAGGGAATGTGCTGGAGATTACAATTCACCAAAGTTTGCAATCTGACTACTGTTTATAACATTTTGAGGTACCCCCACAGCCAGAAGTTGCAAGGGTTAAGGTGCATCCTGTCAAAATGGGTCTTCAGCAGCTGCTTTGCTGGTATTGCAATGTGCATCTTGATAGAAGTTCTATCCACACACTGATGCTGTGGAAGTACCGAAATGATGTGGTTGCACAAAATAGATTATACTGCTGGCCAAGTACAGCATCATCTACTTGCACATTTTTCACTTTTTTCTTTTGCGAAAGAAACGTCCATTGCTTCAGGAGTATCCATGCAAATTTTCAGGTCATTCCGATCAGTACTTATTGTATAGTTTTGGAATCAAAACTTAAATTATAATCACCCTGTATATAGCTGATTATTTTTTATAAATCTGTTACTACTATACAGTAGAACCTTGATTAACTGGGCTTAACAGTGTGTGTGTGAAAGTATAAAAAAACAACTATTGAATATTAAGGCTGGGAGATATACAGTAGGAGATGTGATACTTCTTATGGGAATGAAAATGTATGTGAGGTAATGTAACAACTAGTACACTAGTCTTTGTCCTTTAAGGACAGCTGGTGTCTTTATTGGATTATAGGACCACCTGCCCCTAGCATGATGGTGTCACTACTGTAGCTGCTTTGTGAAAGGAAAAAGAAACCCTGTGAGATATGTAATACACCACTACATTTAGATGTGTGATGCAATCCTTATTCATGAATTTGCTAAAGATAGAGCATCAGAATGTAGCCAAAGGTTAGAAAATGTTGTAAGAATGAGAAGTTTTGGCTTTTATATATAACTTTAAATGACTAAGATACTTCATATGAAAAATATATATATATTCTGGCCACTTTTATGAGACTTTTTGAAAAAAACCACTTATAAAATCTTATGTCATTTAAAGATATATCGTCAGAATGTACCCCAAGGATATAAAATGAGGTAAAAATGAAACATTTGGCTAATAATGAACAAATATGATATTTTTCAGGGAAAAAAATGATATTTAGGCCACTTTTATCTGATTTTTTGAAAAAAACCAAAGTGGTTTTTTTAAGAAAACCAGTTGGTTAAAACCAAGGTTTAAACCATGGTTTAAACCAACGTGGTTTAAACCAAACAACCCTGGATCCAAGTGAAGAAACTTCAAGATTTTACAAATAGCGTTCAGCATCTTAAATTGCTTCATGCGGGCAGCCTTAAATTCTTATATTTGTTTGAATCTAACAAATAGAGTATGAAATGAATAAAAAATATTTTTATAGCATCAGTTCATATTATAGTTATGAAAAATATTCAATTAAAATTTGATTAATCGACCAAAAATTTTTGATTAACCAGTTAAAAATTTTATTCGATTTCCAGACCCAATATTTTCAAGGTTAGGACAACAGCTGAATATTCCCTGTATGTGATCAGTTCTGATCCTAAAAATTTCTTGGGAAAACGTCATTAGAACAGAAACAAAAGTGACAAAAAAAACTTTTGTTGCATCCGAGGTGGGTGCTTTTCATTGGAATTTATAAGCAAGGTTCATTAACATTATTCCCTATGGGAATCGGTCTGTATCACCAATTATTGATGTTATAGCCATGGTGTTATTACAACGGAGTTTGACTGTACTTACATTTGTCAGTCAGATAATGAATGGACTGGTTGCAGATCATTTTCCATTTGTGATCATCTTCCAAAACTTCCCTGGGATGACAGACTGATTATTGTCAATTTTTCAGATAAAGCAGTTGAGATTAAGCTGGCAAACAGCATTCCTATTATTCTCTCCAATTAAGTCCTTCATGATAAGTCAAAAAGTTCTGAATTTCCCAGTTTCTAAAAAGAAACACGTAGAAAGAAAAAAAGTTGTTCACTGGAAATGGCTGTATTATGTAATTTTTGCATATTCTCTGCATATTTCCAGGATTAAATTTAACTTTCATATATTCACTATTTTGCTTTTGTGTACTTTATAAGTAAATATGTGTCCAAAAATGCTTGCAAAATTCTCGGACCCAATTCTTAAATGGTATTAATTAGTTGATATTTAAATGTTACGTAAGCCTATCAGTTCGAAATCATCTATCGTAACACACAGAACCATGGTAATGTAGATTGTCTTTCTCGATTACAGTTGAATCAAATCAAAACACTACCAGTGAAGGATCAACATTTAGCAAAAGAGACTGAAAGTGATGAAGAGTTAGGTCTATTGCTAAGGAAATTGAAATTTGGTGAACCTTTAGAAGGGAAGAAAGCTGAGTACACCTTGCAGCACAGATGTATTAAGCATGGCCAAAGAGTTATTATTCCAAAGAAATTTAGGAATCAAATTCTTGAACTCCATCAGAGCATTGTTAAAATGAATGCAATTACTTGATCCTACGTCTACTGGAGGGACATTGATAGCGACATCGAAAAAGCTGCTAAAAACTCTAGATTGCTCCAGATTCAAGTCCGATCCAGTGAAAGCAAGGGTACACCATAGGGAATACCTGAGTGCTCCATGGGAGAGTATTCACGTGGATTTCACAGGTCCCATATTTGAGTATATGTTTTCGATCGTAGTCTATGCTCATTCCAAATGGATGAAAGTATACCTGATGAAATCAACCAATACGTTCAAGACAGTTGATTGCTTATGGGACTGTTTCTCTCGATTTGGACTGCCTTTAGTGTTAGTGAGTGACAATGGTTCTGAGTTCACATCACATGAGTTTGAAACATTCATGAGGAACAATGGAATAAAATACAAAATGTGTGCTCCTTTCATACCATCAGCCAACAGGAAGGCAGAGTGATACTTTCACACCTTAATCCCTTCGGGCAATGCAAAGATTTCCCAGGAACATCTGCCAAAAAGCTAGTACATTTTTGCTGAATTACAGAAAATCCCCGAGTATGACTACCATGCAAGGCTTGTTATTATTATTTCTAAAAATATGTTATTCCTAAAAAGAGAAATCCGAACTAGAATAGACTTTGTCTTGCCAAGTATCAAGAACAGGGTTCAAGAATGGGTCAGAAATGATGTTATAGGATTTTATGATGGAACTTTTGAGCCAGGAGATTGCGTGTCTGTATGAGATTACAAATTCACTAATAACAGGTGAAAGTTCAGAACCGTTCTAAACAAGAGCAGCTGGTGATCATGCTCAGCCAGTAGCAGTGGTACCTAGAGTTGCTGACAATTTTCATCAACTCCTGTTGCTGCAGACTCTGAGTTACAGATTGCTCCAGAAGAACAGACAACTGCAGCAGAGATCAGCAGCAATCTACCAATACCAGCTAAGGCACCAGCGATGACCCGCTCTACCATTCCTTTGCAACACTCCCAACGAACCAGGAAAGCTTCTGTCCAGTTGGATCTTTAATTAGTGGGGAGGAATGTGGTGTCCTTTTATAAAAAGAACTAAACTGATAAGACTGATAAAGACTGTCGCGTAGGACGTGCAATGCCACCTATTGTTATGTAAGAGAGCACCCACAGAATTCCACCCCAAACATTGATGGGATGTCTCAATCTTCTGCTCCTGCCATATAAATTCTTGTCTATCTATATATGTATATGATCAATCTAAAGTGTAATGTAATAATAAATGCTTATCCAAGAAAATACCAATGCCCATGTGTTATTATCCCTTCGGTGCACCAAAGTGTTAAAGAAATGCCACAGTTTACATAATATCAAAATGTCATGAATAAACTATGAAAAGTCTACTCTTTCAGTATGACATCCCCATGTTCACTAGGGCTACGACGACAATTAGGGCCAAAACACTCAAGTGAGACGAAAGTTTCCTGTCATCAAGGAATGTTCATCTCGAGAACACAACAGATAATGGAGCACATTTCCAGTCACTGAAGGATGAATAGAACATACATTCACCCCACAGGAAGACAACCATCACTACATGACATCAATCTTAAAGAATAATTACGGTTGACCACCTTCTAGGACTTTCATACATACTGGATGAATTGAACATACATTGACTCCACAGGAAGACAACCACCAGCCAAAAGAAGCGGGTTTTTTACTTTTGTTTGTACATTTTCAGGGCAAAACTATTGCCAAATAAATTAGGATACATATTTAAAATTAAAAAAAAAAAAAAAATCGAGTAATATTTAAAAGAGCACTTGAAATTAGAAATTATCTATTGGCTAAATTTGAATATTGTTGCTCAGCAATACCATTATAGTGATTGATGGTGTTCAAGCAACACGAGCACATATGTTCTGGCACCCCTGAATTTCGACGGACCACTAACCACCAGTATGAGGTAAAAAAAATATGTCCTGTGATACGGGACATTCAAATTCAAGAGTAAAATACATGTTATGCAGGAATGTGCCATATTTTGGATGATTTTCTTGTGGTTTTTGTCATTCTTGTTGTGCTATAGATTTGGCCAGTTTTTTTTCAAAGGAAGTATATTTGGATTTGTGCAATCTTTATTGAAATTACAAATTAAAATAATTTTCATAACTTTTTATATTATATATGATAATTATGACTAAGTATATATTTATCTGAACATATTTGTCATGTTCTAAGTTTTTATCTGTGAACTACATTTCAATTCACTGTGAATTTCCAGTAATTCTTCATTACCCACGGATTGATAATTTTTAGCAATAACTGGTGATTTCAGACTTATAGAAATGTTTTTGGTGAAAATTGCTGATGCTCTATTTTTACTGCATTTGAGCTCCCATTTCCTTTTCTGAATTCCCCATCCTCCGTTTTTCTAAATGAAATATGGTCACCAATGTCATGATGAAATCAATTTCATTGAAATATATTCTTTTTTACTGCAATTTGCAGCAGCTCTTTACTTGTTCTTTCTTCATTGGTTTCAGTAATAATTAGTGAATTTGTTGTAAATTGCATTTTTTGCCTACAATTATATCCTGTATTAAGAATCACAACTTCCCGTATTTTTCTAGTTGTGATATGGTTACCCTAAGAATGAAGGTGTAATTTTCTACACTCATGTCCATAAATTAAGGATAATTCAGAATCACACGGAAATCGAAATCTAAAGTAAAAATTTCACCTGTAGAATTATCACACACATCTGCAAGAATGATATGTAAATTTCAGGAAGCCACCAGATGATGCCGATAGTACTTCACAATGACGAGAGTGTAAGAGGGGGGTATATAAGGAATGGTGGCAAAGAAGTGGAATTGTCCACAAGAGTTCTGTAAGGCGCTCAGTGCCATAAGCGGATAGTTATGACACAAAGGACGCATGTGGATGATTTTTTACGTGGTAGAATTATCGGCCGCCTGGAATGTGGGCATACTCAGATGGAAGTATCCGAGGAACTTGGAATTGCCCAAAGTGTCATCTCTAGGCTTTGGCAACGATTCCAAGATAACGGAAATGTCAGTAGACGTTACAGTACAGGTCGCCCCCGAGTTACAACGCCGAATGAAGACCGGTATTTGGCAGTAACTGCCAAAAGAAGCAGACGGAGCACAGCATCCGACCTGTCTCGTCGGCTATCTGCAGCCACGGGTACCACAGTTTCAAGGCAAACCGTGTACAGACGTTTGGGAGATATTGGTCTATATGCTCGCAGGCCTGTCAGATGTGTTCCGCTCACGGCAACTCACTGTCGGCAGCGATTAGCCTGGAGTAGAGAACATGCAATGTGGACATCGTCACAGTGGGCTTGTGTGATGTTTTCCGACGAGTCCAGGTTTAGCTTGCAGTCTGATTCACGTCGGACTTTCATATGGAGAACGCCAGGTACCCGTTACCACCAAGACAACATCATTGAACGACACCGTTACGGTGGTGCAGCATTGCTCGTTTGGGGTGGAATTATACTGGGTTCCAGAACAGATCTGCATGTTCAAACCGGGACCATGAAAGCCCAAATTTATTGGGACATCATTCTGGAACAACATGTACGTTTGTTTAGGGGTGCCATGGGCGCAGAATTTGTGTTTATGGATGACAACGCCCGTCCTCACCGAGCAAACATAGTAAACGAATGCCTTGAATCTGAGGATATAACCCGTATGGAATGGCCAGCATTCTCACCTGACTTGAATCCGATAGAGCATGTGTGGGACACGCTTGGCCGACGAGTTGCAACCCGTCAACCACCTTCTACATGTGTGCCGGAACTTTGGAGAGCATTGCTTGCTGAGTGGAGTGATCCTCCCCAAGATCAGATCGATAATTTGATACTCAGCATGCCTAGGCGTTGTACGGACTGTATTTCACCGCATGGGAGACATACAATGTATTAACCATCATACCAACCATGTAATAGTAAGTTTTTGTAAAGGAGATATTTTTTACAATTGCTCCAGGGAGCAAAAATCATATTTTTTATGAATGGTATCATACATACACCATCGTTTTTGTTCTTTATCTTTTGTTTAATAAATGGGCTTTATGAATAAGTAACGTTTGTTTTGTTTCTGAACCTTTATTTGCCGGAGCTGGCATTATCCTCAATTTATGGACATGAGTGTATTTTAAACCATGAGGATATTACTGTACATATATATCCATTACAAGAATTCTATAATTTTTTGGGTGGTTAGAATTCAACTGCTGTATGATCAAGGACGTAATATTGCATCCAAATGCCAGTGTAGTATATTCAAACAAGTTCTCTCTATTTCCTTTCTCATCATCGCGAAGCCTTGTTGCAACCCTGTAAATAAAATTGTTTTTACCTCTAATGTATCCCACTATACAGGTGCTGCTAGCACATTTCAAATACCCGGAATTTCAGAAGAGAACACAAAACATAAAATTTGCTAGTGCATAAAATGCTAGTTTACCAAATTTTGTTAGTGCCAAGAAGAAAAAAATTACAAAGAAAAAACCTCTCCAACTTTTCTTCCCCCCCCCCCTGCCGTCTATCATGATCGCACAATCTTGGAAATTAGTTTTACTACTTTGAAGTACAAACAAAGTAATTTACTGTACTGTATTGTATCGGTATAACCTGTGTGTTGTTGAAGAATAAGATGACAAGATATCTAGTTGCATCCCTAAATGAAGGACTGTATGCCAAATTTTCCAATTTTGGGGAGTTTTTTCCTGTGGGTTACATACCTGAAATTATGTTGCCTAATCTACTGTCAGACCAGACACGACCCAGGCTCTGTCCCTCCCGGGATATAAGCCTTTTACCAGTGTGGGTTGGTGCCTAATCTACCGGCATTCAAAGACTGCATCTATGTGCAGTAAATTTGCTTCGCTTTTACAAGATTACAAATGCACATTTTTTCATAAAATTGTAAAGAATTGGAATGTACGTTCGATTTGTAAAACATTTTCCTAGATCATGGGGAAAAATAGAGAACTGATTCTGTAAAAAAACTGCCTTGAATATCCAATTTTGTCATTTAGCCGCTATGCTGTCATCATCGTTTCGTATCACAAAAATCAGGGGTGTGTACGCAGAATCAGCCTTTGGAGGGCACAAGGATTTCTTCCACAAAAATTGTGGGTCACTAACAAGGCAAATTCCAGCCTCCAGGTTGATTAGAAAGGTGCATCTCGGTACCTAATTTTTTACATGTATGATAATTGAATTGAAATCTTGAGCAGTACAAAATTATTGGAAATTATGTGAGCATGTCTGCTAGCATGGAAAAGTCCCAAAGTCCCATAAAAGGCAATGAATACCACCACCACCGAAAAGAATGCTTGGTGCCATGACCTTTTGCTGGCGCCTAAATTTTTTTCCCAACTTGTCAGCCCTGGTCAAGAACACTCAAAAAAATTTTAATTTAACAGATAGAGTATAAGCATTTTTTTCTAATATTTTAATTTTCTACAAAAATATTAAAAAATTATTTTTAATTTTTGATCTTGAGAGGGAGGTCTGGTCCCCATATGGTCTTTGAATTTCGCCTTTGACGAAAATCTGTGCTTGGAATTTGCGATTGTGCAGTGGTAATAGACTAAATATGATTTTCTAAGGTTTTCGAATTTTGAGTTGGCTATCCTCCCTTTGAAAAAAAAACTGTTGCCACGATGATCACACAAACCTACAACACAAATATAGGGTGTTCTAAAGTTGACCAACAACTCTGAGGGTTGTTAGTAGACATCAAGAGGAACAAAAATTACAATGGAACATGGTGTTGCAAACCACGTTGAGAGGGTGAAAATCGCAAAAAATGCATGCAGGCTCTGAGTACAGTGGAGACAAAAGGTGGATGTCAGTTGATTGTTGAATGCGTTAGTGGGTTTGCTCACCATATCTGACATAAGCAGCGTCACGAAACGCATGCGATGGGGTAGGATCATGCATTGCGGATGACATCAAAAGCATACCTGGTATCTTCAGGCACACCCATGAATCGTTTTTACATTGTTGTAGACTGTGCAATGACATCAGCGGCCACGACTTCCAACAAGTCTTGTAATAATTAATCAAATAAATCTTTTTGTAGTTGTACTTTTTGTCGTTCCAGAGTGACATTGAAACCTACATGTATTTTTCGCAATTTTCACCCTCAATGTGGTTTGCGACACCATGTTCCATTGTAATTTTTGTTCCTCTTGATGTCTACTAACAACCCTCTGAGTTTGTTGGTCCAATTTTAGAACACCCTATATATATACATCAAGTTTCAAATTCACACATTAACTATTTGAAGGATATATGGCACCATCTACTAAACACAAAACATGCCAAATGCTGGATACACACACAAGCACACTGTTAAGTTTCACCAATACAGTAATGCTCTGACATAGCACCCATATTCAGGCGTGGAAAATATGTGGCAGTTAAGGTTGGTAGATCAGAGATGCTGACCATCAGGGAGGGAAAAGAATCATTCCACTAGGTAATCGCTTTATGAGTATTTATAAAAAGTCAGAATCAGAGTACAGCAACATCTCCACTATATACATATAAGAGTGAAAGGGAACAGGTGAGTGAGGGTGAAAAGAGAAATCTACTTCATACCTACTCTCTTATCTGTAAGTATTATAAATAAAACAGACAGTATATATATAGTGTAATAGATAAGTATGTGTCTTATACTTATTTATTATACTTTTTTCCTTTCATTTGTTTTTTTATTACTTTTTCTCACATGCAGTTAGGTTAGGACAAGGTAAACATATTTATCGCCAATTCATCAAACAGATTATCTGAATTTCTTGTCAATCACTTGTAAGCAGGGTTGTTGATTTTTTTTATATTTAAAAAAAAAAAAATTGATTTATTTGATTTAAATCATTATTTTTTTTTATTTTATTGATTTTTTTTAAACAAAATATATAAAATATACATATTACTAACACACTAGTCATTAATCTATACTTTCTTCAAAGAATATAAAATTAGAGAAATTTTAACTTTATTTTTTAAAAGTAATTATTTTTGTAAGTAAAAAAATAAAAGTAAACTAAAGATAATCGTAGAAAAAAAAAAAAGTGAAATATATCGGAGAACATATTTTATTAAGAAAAGGGAAAAAAACATTCTTGAATAGATATCTTACAGCAAGTATTAAATAATTTTACCATATGTGAATAATTGTTCATTTGCTTCATTAGAAACACTAGTTTGGATGCTTTGTTTACTCTTAATCTGTTTCGCTATTTGGAATGAACTGAACCTTGAAAAAATCTTTTCAACACAGGCATCAATGATTTTATGTAGTTAGCATGTTCACAAATCACATATCGCTCTTTGTAATTATATCTTTACCCAAAACATTATAAAAACTATTCACCACTCCAAATCAGGCATTGTATCAACAACCTTAGGGTGAAAAAAAAAACAATTTTTTAGCATGAAAAACGGTTCCAACTTTCCCAAAAACTTTAATGTAATTGCCAGGAAACCAGAGCCACATTTTTGTTGATAAATTCAAGATCCTTATTTCTCTCGTCTTTTGTGACATAAATTCCCTATTAGAAGTTAACACTAATGAGTTTAGAATAAATGCAGCAAAGTGTGCATCTGTTGATAGTTCATATATATTTTTATACTCTGATGACAAGACCTTTTTATTTTTTGATGTTGATGTTTCTTTTATCTTCAATTGCAGCTTTTTCCATGCTGATACAAATTCAGCTATGTGTTCCTTTGTACAAAATCATTAATTTTGACTATTGGTTTCAGAATTGCAATTATGTCCTTGACATTTCTTTTTGAATCAATATTTAAGATTTTACTAGAGATGTTACCGAGATCTGTGGTCTTCACAAACTTGGGTAACAACTGACAAATTTTTAACATAAGATTCAAGAGAATCACAATAAGTATTCCATCATACCTTTGCAGGAAAACCAATGCACTTCCACCTTGCACATGGTATCATGCTTTTGAAAAATGATTGCGGAAGTATCTAAATATACTTGTAACATACTTTGTTACATCAGTTTTAACCAAATCTTTGGCTAGCAAGTTTAAAATGTGGGCACTGTACCGATATGTAAGTCCCTAAAATCCAAGCTCTTCATCCAGAGTCTTTCTGGAAGAAACCATATTTGCAGTTATTGTCTGTAACAAAACTTGATATTTTACATTTGAAGTTTTCTTCTGTTGACCTCACAGAACTAAAAACCACATTTGCTGAATAATTTCCAGCATGTGATAAGCTGGATGTGTCGATAGTATGAACATGGATGGCTTTACCACACCGTTTGATAACACAGAATTTATACATTATGTATATCCATCCATCTATCGCCATGCAATTTTTGATTTTCTAAGTCAACTTTACATTCTCTAACTTCATCATTGTAAATCTTGGGTAACCATTTATCAGCTAAATTGGTACGACTATGGTATCTCTGATATTTGATATACCAGAGATGCCATTGACACGTTAAATACCCGGAATTTCGGAAAAGGATGTGTAAAAAATTTATTCACGCATCCTTTCCTAGTTCTAAGAAAAAAGTAGAGAGAAAAATCTTCAACTTTTTCCACCATGATCGCACGACCTTGAAAAAGTGGTTTTACTACTTTGTACACTACTGTATTGATATACACGCGGGTTGTTGAAGAATAAGATGAGGGATATTTGTGGTTGCTTCCTTGAATGAGGGGCCATGTACAGCAGTTTCAAATTTCGGATTTTTATTACCCTGCAGATTTTCTTCTGCAGGGCTATATACGGGAAATTATGGTACTTTCGCAACTATCGGCTGGCATTCAAAGACTGCATTTATACGGCGTAAATTCATCTTGTCCTACAATATTGCGAATGCACATTTTTTTTTTTTTTAAATCGTAAAGGATGGGAATGCCCGTTCAAATTGTAAAACCTTCCCGATATCGTAGAAAAAACCGAATCTGTAAAAACTTGACCTTGAATATCCACAGTTTTATCATCTAGCTGCTATGTGGTAGTCACCGTTTCGCATCGCAGAAATCATGGGTGTGTAAGGAGAATCGGCTTTTGGAGGGGCACAAGGATCTAATTCTTCACAGATAGTGTAAAAGAAGTTATTTTATTCAAATATTGTAATTCTCTACAAAAATATTTTTAATTTTTGATCTCAGGGGGGGGGGGGGGGGAAGGAAAGGAAGAGGCCCCTTATAATTTTGCCCCCAAATTTTGCTTTTGGTGAAAATCCATGTTTGGAACTTGCGATTGCGCAATGGTAATCGGCTAAAAATGTGATTTTCTAAAGATTTTGAGTTGGCTATTCCTTTGAAAAAACTTCTGGTTGCCACGGCAATCACACAGACCTACAACACAAATATGCGTATATTGAACTTCAAATGCACGCATTACCAGTTTGGAGAATAGATCCAGGGTCGCAACTGGGAGGGGCAGGCAGGCCTAGTGTCCTGGGCTCTGGACTGGAGGGGGGCACCAAATTCTCCCTTTATAACTGCTTCTACATTACATGGGTGTGCCAAAATGTGTACTTGCCCCATTTGAGAAAGTATCTAGTTGCGGCGCTAGATAGATGGCACACTGTTAAGTTTCTCAGACACAAATCTGACATAGCTCCTATATTCAGGTGTTAAAATATGTGGCAGTTAAATGGCGACAGATCAGAATGGCGGACCATCAGGGAAGGAAAATAAAATAATTTTACCAGGATAACTAAAGTATGAATAGGGAATGAGAAGATAAGTGTCTGAGAGAGAGAATCTGATTTGCTTTAAATTTCATCAGAAGATATTGAAAATGCTAAGATATTTTTAACAAAATGTAAAATCAATCAGAAGGGAATTTTATACATTGATTATTAGTAAATATATAAATGTCTGCCTTCAACTGTTAATTAAAGTGGATCCTGCTTATAACGTTTTTCAAAAACCGTCATAAAAAACGTAATAAATAGGAAAACACTTTAAACAGGAAATCGCTATGAGTATTACTTGTTGTTAGCACCATGAAAATAAGTTGTATCAAGTGGAGAAACATTCTAAATGGGAGAAACGTTATAAGCAGGATCAACTGTATATTTGTTTTAGATTTATTACATGTGCGAGCTGCATAAATAATTTTATTCAATTACAACAGATAACTTTTCATATAAAAAAAATTTGATTTAAATCACTACAACCCTGCTTGTAAGCAAGGGGGTTAATTACCAAATCTATTTGTGGACCACCTGTGCCATCAACATGAACCACAGGTTGAGAAATTCTGGCTTAGATATTTGAATTTGAAAATCACTGAGAATGAGGGAAAGAACTGCATAAACTAATGGCCAAGCTCATTCTACCCGAAGAGAGATGCCACTCTGCTATTCATAAAACTTTTCAACTTGGCGACTTCTGCCATTTGGTGGCAGTGTGAGCAAATGTGAGCTTTTACCTGAGTTAGTTCTGATTGTGGCATGTATGGTTTCATTCAATGCACACGAGTTGTAAGGAAAAAGGTTTGTTCCCTTTGTAGCATCGCTTATCCAGCAAGTGAGAGGACATGGGTTCGATTTCCCACAGAGGCAGTTGAATTTTATTTCCTGAATTCATCTTTGCATTAGCCAGCTGTTGAAACTTTTGTAAATTCATTCTACTCTTCATATGCTGTTCTTTCCTTTATTTTAAGTGATTTTCAAATTTGAATATCTCAGTACACATTACACTTAAAAACGTGGAACTTTTTTTGTTGGGCTTTTGAAAGACTGGACAATAACTTTCTAATTTGTTTTTTTATAACAGGGTGACAGAATGAAAAGTTAATTTTTTAATTTTAATAACTATAAACCCCTTACAATATGAATGACATATCTGAGGTCTACATGTTATTTGAATACTTTTTCTGATTGGACGTATTCTTCTAGGATCAACAGTTTGCAAGTTATTCCAAGATAAAAGCACTTTCCTATGCACCTTGTGCACAGCCTTTAGTAAAATAAATTACTTATCTTAAATGGGGATGTTATTTAATACTTTTTCTAGCAGAAAGTGTGGTTTCTATAACCAATGGTTCAAGGAATAAAGGGTGTATAAAGACTTGGCTTTACACCCTGTATATATGTTGGTTTGAGTTTTAGCATGTGTCAAAGTTACAGCAGGGGTGCTTTTATTCTGATGATGGGCACAAATAGTGCTTGCAACTTGAAAGGATAAAAGACCTTCCTTTTGCCATAATATTAAAATTTAGTAATGGATGACTATATTCATTTATACATTGATTATTAGTAAATATATAAATGTCTGCCTTCAACTGTTAATTAAAGTGGATCCTGCTTATAACGTTTTTCAAAAACCGTCATAAAAAACGTAATAAATAGGAAAACAGTTTAAACAGGAAATCGCTATGAGTATTACTTGTTGTTAGCACCATGAAAATAAGTTGTATCAAGTGGAGAAACATTCTAAATGGGAGAAACGTTATAAGCAGGATCAACTGTATATTTGTTTTAGATTTATTACATGTGCGAGCTGCATAAATAATTTTATTCAATTACAACAGATAACTTTTCATATAAAAAAAATTTGATTTAAATCACTACAACCCTGCTTGTAAGCAAGGGGGTTAATTACCAAATCTATTTGTGGACCACCTGTGCCATCAACATGAACCACAGGTTGAGAAATTCTGGCTTAGATATTTGAATTTGAAAATCACTGAGAATGAGGGAAAGAACTGCATAAACTAATGGCCAAGCTCATTCTACCCGAAGAGAGATGCCACTCTGCTATTCATAAAACTTTTCAACTTGGCGACTTCTGCCATTTGGTGGCAGTGTGAGCAAATGTGAGCTTTTACCTGAGTTAGTTCTGATTGTGGCATGTATGGTTTCATTCAATGCACACGAGTTGTAAGGAAAAAGGTTTGTTCCCTTTGTAGCATCGCTTATCCAGCAAGTGAGAGGACATGGGTTCGATTTCCCACAGAGGCAGTTGAATTTTATTTCCTGAATTCATCTTTGCATTAGCCAGCTGTTGAAACTTTTGTAAATTCATTCTACTCTTCATATGCTGTTCTTTCCTTTATTTTAAGTGATTTTCAAATTTGAATATCTCAGTACACATTACACTTAAAAACGTGGAACTTTTTTTGTTGGGCTTTTGAAAGACTGGACAATAACTTTCTAATTTGTTTTTTTATAACAGGGTGACAGAATGAAAAGTTAATTTTTTAATTTTAATAACTATAAACCCCTTACAATATGAATGACATATCTGAGGTCTACATGTTATTTGAATACTTTTTCTGATTGGACGTATTCTTCTAGGATCAACAGTTTGCAAGTTATTCCAAGATAAAAGCACTTTCCTATGCACCTTGTGCACAGCCTTTAGTAAAATAAATTACTTATCTTAAATGGGGATGTTATTTAATACTTTTTCTAGCAGAAAGTGTGGTTTCTATAACCAATGGTTCAAGGAATAAAGGGTGTATAAAGACTTGGCTTTACACCCTGTATATATGTTGGTTTGAGTTTTAGCATGTGTCAAAGTTACAGCAGGGGTGCTTTTATTCTGATGATGGGCACAAATAGTGCTTGCAACTTGAAAGGATAAAAGACCTTCCTTTTGCCATAATATTAAAATTTAGTAATGGATGACTATATTCAAGGGAGTACGTTGAAGTGAAACTTCTTTAGCGAGACCCCTAAAGCAGAATACTTTACATTGTTCTGCAACAAGCCCTCGGCTGACTGGAAATGTTCTGTGGTAAAGATTGCACTTTTTCATAAAATTCTTCCAGATTGTTCTGCAATAGCACTGATTGTTTGATGTACGTCACAGATTTTGGCATATTCTGCTTTGGGAAGAGAGACATAGCTGTGAAATTCTGTGAAAAAAGAAACATCAAAAAAAGAAAAACTTTCTTCAAAACTGGTTCCCTGTAATAATTGGTGTGTGATTAAGTTTAGAGAAGCGGGTGGATATGTTAAGAGAGACTTGGCCATGTAAGGTAAAGAAAATAAAATTAGTTCAGTGGAGGGGAAGTGTATTCAGTAATAAAGCCTTACTTATGCTAACCCAGAGTTGCATGTACTCCGAGGGCGCGGTAGCCCAGGTCAGTAAGATACTCGCCTAAAGTACCAAAGGATGTTTAGAGGTATCGCGAGTTCGATACCCGGTTCGTCCTTGTCAGAAAACTTTCCTGACACAGGGGTACAACAAAAATGGCGACATGACCGCAGCAAAAATTGCTACCGCAGGGAGTCCCCCATCGAGGGGTTAGCGCACCAACCTCTCGACGAGTATAAAAAAAACAAGCCTGCCGTTCGGAATCGGCAATAAATTGTAGGTCCCGGTCTGATTAGCCCTCATGTGCAGAAAATGACAGTGGTGCGACAAAAATTATCAAATGAGCATGTACTCCGAGTTGAGATATTTTGTGAAAAGTGTACATGCCTCAAATTCAAGTATAATCACTGGCTGATTGCTGAATTGATAGCTATTTTAAAGTTATAACCAATAATTGTTTGGTTGAACAAAACAGTATTGTTGTGGCATCTACCATATTTTTAAGACTACTACTTCTTTATCGCACACCAACTCTGGTCATATATCGCCATACAGCAATTTCCAACCAGTGGAGTTGAGGGGAAATGAAGGTTCCATCCATCGGCAGTTGCCCCAGGCTTGGTAGGTAAAGAACTTGCTTCTGACGTTCTGTGGCCGGATTCAAACCCTTGGACCTTGATGGTAACCTTCACAGTAGAAGACGAGCATCCTACTACTGTGCCACTCGAGCGTTTTTTGTTTTTTTTAATATTGCTCACAGGATTTGTCTCATACTTTAAATCCAACGTCACCACCAGCCTTCAAAGCAAATTGGTTTATGTGATGCTCATCAATGATGATTCACCAGGTTGGTTTCACTTATTACATAACTTCAGGGTATCGTGCTTTGTATTTTTGTGAATATTTTTTTTCCTGCATAAGTGCGGAAGCATTTTCTATATTAAGTACGAGTGAGGATTACAGCTAGTGGCAATATAATGAAATTAGACATCAACAGGTAGCGTATCTGTTTCCATAATTATGGGAATTGTGAGAAATATCTAAAATAATAATAATAATGAAAAACCGAGCTTAATTTTAGAAGTTATTCCAGAGCTATTGATAATTTTGACTTGTTAAAAAGGATAATACAGCACTTATTATAAATTGAAAATTGATGAAACATTATAATAAAAATTAGAGATTAAAATGATTGAAAATTCATAAATAAAACAACTAATTAACAAAAACAAAGCATTAATGAGAGAAATAGTTCCAGAATTGATGAAAACTTAGAATTTGTGAAAGGCATAATTTCAGAATTACTGAAAACTCATAACTTTTGAGCTCTCTGTTTGATTCAGGGCCCTGGGCTAGACACAGAGATCCCAACGTATGAGATTCAAATTTTTTGTTATTGAGATCCCAATGTAGCGTCAAAGCAGGAGTTGCAGTGGGTACTCAAGGTCAGTCTCGCCACAGAGAGCAACAGGTCTAAAAGTCTGGTTTGATTTTATTTACATTTTTATGTCATACCTTGCTGTAATTGGATTGTTTTCTGTAGCGTGGTATTTAAATAAATAAAATAGGACAAAATCCTCTATCATTGCACTTCACTCATAGTTAGAAAAATTGATGGCAGATCTACACATAACAAGCATTACACAGAAACAAACTTTAAGTTAGATTCACAATGCAGACACACACATTCCAACATGTACCAATTTGTAAGAAGTTCCACAGAGGAATATGAACGAGTTGCATCCAGAATTCAAAATACCATATATAAAGTTAGAACTGAGCGCGCACGCACACAAGTGCATTTACATCTTCGACACCTCTTGATCCCAATTTATTTGGCTTAGATCAGTGAGGTCAAAATCATGCCTTCACTTGCACCATTTCGCAAGTTTTTCAAAAGTTCATAAGATTTCCAAGAGCATCAAATGGCCGTTTTACCTGTAATAATGTGATATTAGAAATCGAGTTTTTATATCTCATTTCAACTGGCACAAACAAAACACTTTAGAAGTTAGTTATGTGGTTTAACAACCTAAAAGTTTCACTTCTATCGCGCGAGATTCTCACTGTTTTTTTTTTACAAGGTTCAGACCTTCCTAAAGTGTCATCCCATTGCGGACCAAAAAAAAAAGACTTAATAAATGGGGTAAATTAATAATGAGTAAGCTTAATTTTGCTGGCATGAACGTTTAAAAACTGGTGTTATATGTGTGGTGACCTTGAAAGCGATTGACATTATACTGAGGCTTTACAGTGTTATCTGTTTTAGCTTTTATTGTTTCAATTTAGAATGTCAAGCATGATGTCTGCATCGGCCAATGAAAGTGGAAATGTAGGAGGCATAGAGTCTTTGTTCAATGTGTAAGTATGATTATTTATCTTTTGTTCATACATTTATTTTATTTGAGTGAATGAATGTATTTTATTTTTTTTAATATGTTATATTAGAATTATCAATCAATCAACAATTATTTATACAGTGAGAGGAAGGAGAAAAAACCTGCCAAGAAGCCGATTTGGCTCTTACGGGCAATCACAAAATTATAAAATATGATACTTGGCAGCAGTTATAGAAAATAGTAATAATTGTAGCAAATGAAAGGGGAAAAACAGAAAAATACTATATGTAAATTTGACTGTGGCAGTTGTGATGGGAACAATATCAGTGGGCAACTTTTTTTTTTGAAATTTTTGCAAGAATAAAATAAATAATAATAAAAAAATTGTTATAAAGTTGATTGGAATTAATTCAATAAAAGTAACCTGTAAAACTTTGGCAGAGTAACAGTTTAAATGTAAGGGGTGTTTAGGTGAATATTCTAAAAGAATATTCTATGTAAGTGATAGCAAAGAGGTAGTTATTTTCTTAAGGATCAGTAGAGAAGCTGAGTTCTGATTAATTTCATGGTAAATTGTTATAGAAACAAGATAGGTGAAGTGTTTTTTTTTTTAGATTGTTTGAAATTAAAAAAAATAATTATGAGCTTTTGACAGAGTTGTGTTTTTATGTTGTGTGATTGCCGCTTTATGCACATTATAACATTTTTTCTCACTTTGACTAAAATGTTTTACTTGTGTTTAAACAACAAAATTTCATTATACAATAGGACTGCAATTATCTGAACTAACCTGAACCAGACCTACCTCGAATAACAGAAAACTCTTGATAATACAGATCTTGAATGTTTATGTTTAATGAGATTAAAACTCAAAAATGACAAAAATTACAATTATAATAATTCAAGTCAGTGTTTAATGCAATTAAAAGATCAAATAAATACAGTGTATAAAGTTACGTTAAGTACTGCACTGCCCCAAAGCAGAATGTTTTGCAATGTTCTGCAACGAGCCCTCAGCTGACTGAAAATGTTCTACGGTAAAAATTCACATATACATAATAGCATTTTTCTACACTTTCCTTAAAATTCTTCCAGATTGTTCTGCAACGTACGTCGCACATTTCAGCATATTCTTCTTTGGGGCTGCACCGTATGCATTACGCACCTCAAAAAGTGCTCATACTTTTACTTAAAATAAATTGATGAATACTACCTTGGGTAACCCAAAACTTTATTAATTGAAGCTTGGATAATTGCAGCCTTGCTGTATTTGAATTGCTAATTAGCATTCTTATTTTATTATTCTGATTTTTGTTAGAGGATTACAGTTGTTCCAACAGATACAAACATCAAACCCTGAACTCATTGAACAGCTTCAAGAGCAATTATCATCAGGAATTCAGCAGTTGCAGAATGACAATGCTGGTAAAAAATGGAATTATTATACAGGGAGGTAACCATCAACTGCCCAATAATTACATACATGATTGCTTGTGAAAAACTAATATGGAAAAGTGTTTTCAGTTTTTTGATCTGACCTATAAATTAATGAGTTATAGCCCTTTAAAAATTGATGACATTTCGAATTCCTGCCAAATTCACCAAACGTATAATTTGGTGTTTTGGAAAATGCTAAAAATGTATTAACCCTTACACAGAAATCCAGAAAATGAAAGATATAAAAATCTCTTCTTTTTTTTTTCCCCCTCGAACTTTTCAAGAAAGAGAGAGAAACTTTTTTTACAAGTCAATCAGAATATTTTCTTTGCATCTCACAATTCCAGCTTTACGGAGGTTATAGATAAGTTGAAAAATTGAATTTTCTGGATGTTAAATGCTGAAGCTGATATAGTGTTGGTTAGCGCACTTGCCCAGTATGCAAAGGGAACCAGGTTTGATTCCCAGAGGAGACAAATCACTTTTCTTTCCAAATATCAGTTTCGACATAACATCCAGAAAATTCAATTTCTCAGCATATTTCAGGCCGAAAAATACCATCTCTTTATAGATAAGTGTTAGTCATTTTGTTTTATTCTCCAGAAAGTACTGTATTTTTTTTGTTATAATTTCTAATTTGATGTCATTTAGCATATTGTGACATGCACCTTATATTAGGTGAGTGTTGGGGATCAGCCTTGCAAGTAGCAAGGCTTTACAGTCGATGCAGGGTTCCCAGCAACCTGGAAAGTCAGTGAATCAGAAAATGGTCAGGTAAAATGTTAAATATTTGTCAAAAGTCAGGGAAAATTCTTAAAATTTGGAAAAATTCAGGGAAAATCTGAAGGGGAAAAAATTAAAAGGGGATGAATTCCCATTCCAGTGGTTGGTCTTCACTTTTTCCCCCATAGAAGATTATCTCTTTCAGATCCTCTGGGAGAGAATAAGGAAGCCTTATCAACAATCTTTATCTGCATTTTCCTCTGGATCCCCTACTGAGACACGTTGGTGTACCTGAGCAAAATGTCTTATCAGTTGAAGGGTGAGATTTTACATATATATATGTATATATATACTGGGAAATCAATGCTAGTCAAGGTCACTGAACCTGCTTTTTCAGTAAATGGATGAAGGAGGTCTAAGGAGAAGACCCTCTTTTTCATTGTCCATTGTTGAAAACAAAGCCAATACCAGCTCTAATTTCTTTTTTATCTCTTCTGAGAAAATGGTTTATCCTCTTTTTTTTGCTGCCTCTGTATAGTGGGCAATTCAAATATATCAAGATGGGGGGGGGGGGTGTTATACCTGTGGGATGTATGGAAGGCTGTTGGATGGGATGAAACAACTCCTCAGTGGTATATATTTTTTGCTTATAGAATTCTTCTCCTTGCTACACACAGACATTACAAGATACCACAAATGGGTAAAATTGAAAGAGAATTGTTTTCTCTGAATTTTTTTAGTAAGAGATGGGTTGAAAATTATGTTTTTGGGAAAAGCTATAGACATTTTTGACAATGTGAAATTTATATAGAAGAACAAGTCTCTTTGAGATAAGCCTGTTACCTCTGTTGGCCTGGCAGTAAAAAATACTCCATTAAGTGTGAGATGAGTTTTTTTAAGACTGTCCCTCCAGTGTACAAGTTATTTCTAAAAAGATTTCAAAGCTTCAAACATTTTGCTCTTTTTTTTGTTTGAAGCTCTTTTCAAGATCTCATGTGAAAACTTATTGCAAGATTGGAATCATAAATTAGAGGCTGCAGCTTCCGCAAAAAAACTTCTTGAAATTGATCTGGATTGGGAAGCCGCCCCTGATTTTAATTTTCCTGAATAATCAGTCAACATGGCTTTTTTTTATCTCACACCCTTAAAATGCTCTTTCGCACCCCTGGTTAAGAACCACGTATTTTAAGTTTTGTGACTCTGATGTTACCCAATAGCATTAAATTGTGTCTTCTGTATCTTTAGGACATGTAGAGGCATAAACAGTGTTTACAAAGCTGTAAAGAGGTAGAAATAAAAGTGTTTCATTTATCGAAAATTATGACACTGGCATTGAACAGTAAAATGTAAACAAAACCCTTTAAAAAAGATGGACGGTGCAGTAAAATCATCCAGTTCACCTGGACTTATTTACATTAGACCCTGTAACTTACAGATTTTGCTCTGATTTTGGAAGTGTTCGCGAAGGAACATCATTTGTAAAAAAATTTGCATGTCTTCATAATGTGCTGTGCTTCAACAATGAACGATGTCTAAGGACAACTATACATGTTTAAACCAATTTAAAATAAAATAAAAAAAATATTCAATAATAAATTAAGGATTTTTTCGGTTTTTACTATATAAGCATCATAATCTTGCCTGAAGGCCCCCTCCACCCCTTGCGTACTCCGGTGGTAACAAGAAGAGTAGCAGCAAGAAAATTTCCGGATATAAGAATCAACCACCTATAAGAATCAAAATGGCTGAAAAAAACATGATTCTTATAAGCGGCGGCTACTGTAGATCTCATTTGGCTAGCAATTTAGAAATCTGGTGATAAATCTGCCAACATAGTGGACGAAGCTAACACGTAATTACACGCAAGCTATATACGTAATAACAAGGTTATAATATCACACTACATGGAGAGAAAAATTCCAATCTGGAAAGAAGAAGGCCGAACTTGGCTTCTAATGGGATTGAATATTTCAGTAAATTTTCAAGACGTCACAACCTGCTGCTGGCGGAGAAGTATACTTTCGTTCAGAGTGTAGCACATAACTGACCGTTAGAAAAATGACACGTCAAAAAATTTCAAAACCTTTATAACTCACTTAGTATTTGTCCGATCCAAAAATGGAAAACACTTTTCTGTATTAGTTTTTCAAAAAAAATCATGTATGTTGTAGAAATCGCGCATGAATCACCCACATATTGGGTGGTCAATAGTTACCACCCTGTATATGTTGCACAGAATATGGTAGTATTAATCATTGTATAATGATAGTATCATTTTTCAAATTAAATCGCCCACAAATGAGCCTGCAAAAAAAACTGATTTAAAATAAAGTTTAAACTGAATTTAAAAAAATGTAATATGTCTTGAAGCGTTAATCACAAATTATAATGATAATAATAAAGAATACACAAAGTAATAAAGCATTAGTTTAATTTAAAGTTATTGAATGACATAAAACATAATTATTAGACGCTGCATTCATGAAAAAAAAGAGTATTTCCACAATAATGAAATTTAAGTACATTTATCAGTCATGTACACAATTATGAGTGAAATTGCAAGGACATCCAAAAAAGAAACAGTTTTTGATACATTAATATTTTTCTGGAATTAGGACACAAATATAGGACATTTTCATCTCCACTATTTTTACAGTAGCGTAGCAGTGCTACTTTATGGAAATCATTTTTTTTACATCGCTAGGTAGCAAACCAATAAAAATATACCCTCTTTACAACTACCTCATTAGTAGAAAAAATGCCACTGGGTACAGAGCTCCAAGAAAGAGAAATTTGTGAAATTTGGCTATTTCATGGCACTAGCATTTCTAAAATATAATAGCAAATAAAATTGGAAGTTCATATGGGCATAACCATAATTATTAATTATGTTAATTAAAAATTTAATTAATTAGAAATTTAGATTAATTACAAAGAAAAACATGCAAAACTTTCCAAACAGAGTTAATACTCATTTTCGTAAAAAAAAATTTCCAGTCAAATTTTTAAAAAATTCAAGGTAATTTTTTTAATTGAAAATTTGATATAAATTATAATTCACGAAAAAATAATTATAATTATTATCATAATATCATAATTGTAGGTATTTAATTATAAATTTTTTTGTTTTCAAATGTTCATGCTTTTCAAATAAAGTTGAAGGAAAAATGAAACACAATCAAGGAATGCAAGATTTCCCTTTTCTGCAATGTCACTATCTGAAAACATTACCTTAAAAAATTTTTTATCATCTTTGAATCATTATAGAATAAGTGGAACATCACTAATTGCAATGCCCACAAGATTTTTAATCCTTGAATATTTGTTGTCTTTGTGACATAATTAGTCAAAGATGTAGTTGTGTGTGTGGTTTTGCTACATCATAATTCTTTGCAGTTGGCTTGCACTCTGCATTCGCTAGAACCAAAACGTTTAGTAGCCTGAGTGCCCGGGGGGCACTCAAAAACTCGATCACAAAAATTTTTTCCGAAATCTTTTTTTTAATCAATTAAGAAAAAGTTCTATTTCCCCCCCCCCCCCGCCCCAGGCAGGTTCTGAATTCTCCGAGCATAATATAATTCCATGTCAGTCTTTCCATGCAGAATAGAGAAATCACATCTACATACTGTTCATAAAACATAAGTTTCCTTTCGTGGATGGTATCAGTGATTGATAATCTTGGGTATATGGACTCTTAAAAGCTTTATATAACTTAGTTTTATATTTTCTTTCTGAAAACATATTTAATCGGAGGAAACAATTTGAAAAACTTCAAAATACAAAGCTGCTGACGAAAAAACTTGTGTTTACCGCACAGCTGGTAATGGAATACAATAATGATTATACAGGAATTTCGGCAACCAAGGTCATGCCCCTGATAAATGATTGCTGATAAACGCTACGTAAACAAAGTCACGTCTTTGGCAGTTACTTAAATGCGGTCACTGAGACTTTTTATACGGCTGCTCGATGGAAATGACCATGGCTGTCCTCTATGGGTGTTTTCCCTAACGACGATGGCAGTCATTGACATCACGACAACGTGAAAGCTCGCGTAAAATCTAGTTTTCTGCCAAAATCCGGAGAAAGGATGAAAAAATCCAGAGTCTCCCGCATAAATCTGGAGAGTTGGCAGGTCTGCACTCACCATCTTCAAATAAAAAATACCCCACATGGAAATCCCAATATAGATACACATGCTTCATCTCTCACTGAAGTCAATTTATGAAATTATTGCACAACTGAGCTTTCCTGATACTTTTTTACGCATGGCTTTCTATGATGGTTATAATTTTTCAGAAACACTTTGTTTGCAATCACGATAAGGTCACAGCAATATGCTCTTCCACACAGTTTTTACACATTCTGTTGCAAGATTTATAGATTATAATGCTTAAAGTGTTATCAAATCACAATTTACATTTTCGAATTTCCCTTTTTCAGGGGAAAATTTTTTTCCTCTATTATTTTTCTTTCAATCAGACGACAATCATGATGATTTTCCAGGTCCCATTGTCAGAAATTTCCAAGTTTTACCTGGAGTCAAAGAAAATTTGTAATTTTTCTTGACTTTTTAGGAAAAACTTTTCCTACACAATAGTTCCTGGTTTTCCGTGACTCATATGAACCTTGTCAAAATATGTTAAGTTACCCAGTTATCATATAAAAAAGTTGGCAATTTGGTCATAAATTGGAACAGCAGTCAAAAGTGGGTTAATTGTGTCACGGCTTGGTGAAAAGCATTGAGAAAATAATATCCTCACTTATTTGATAAAATACGATTTGGGTATATATGGCAGTTTTTCCTAATAATTTTTTTTTTAATTTAAATTTTATTCAAATTCAAAAAATTACTCATACAGATCCTTGGTTTGAAGAACAATTTAGAGATAAAATAGAGAGAGAAAGAAAAAATACAAATGTATCTATATATATATATATATATATATATATATATATATATATATATATATGAGTTGAATTATGGCCTCCAAAAGCTATTTTTGTTATTAAATTTGATAGATTCTCAGTAGACATTTTAATAAGAATGTCACAAACTGCAGTTTTATGCACTTAACAAAATTCATTGTTATATTGCATTTCTTTTTCAAGTATCTCATTTAATTACTGTAATATAGGTCATTTCTTTTCAGATCGAGAAGCGCCTAACTAAATGTGGTGCAGAAAATGAGAAATTACATTTCTTATTTTTACTGTGAGATGATGGAATGAATTGTCTTCTAACATCATGTGTAAACATCTTAGCATGTATATTGAACACACATTATATTTGAGAGAGTGCCTAGTATTGAACTTATTATTTATATTTTTGTTTTTCTTATGCTTATTCCAACTGTGTATTCTCATGATCAGTTGCATCATTCAGAGTTTTGTTCTAAAAAGTATTTCTTCATTATTTACAGTGATGCTGTTATCTGAAAATTGTCAGCCCATATTGTTGAAAAAGTGTCCTTGTAAATAAAGTTATAAAGTTTTCTTATGGTTTTGAAACTTATTTTTTTATTATAACTACACGATATTTGGTTTCAAAGAGAGAAGTTCCCTCTTACTATGTAATGGGAAATGATAATCCAGCTTTAAATTTAAGGCAATTATACATTTACTGCTTTGCATTCTACATATACAGACATAATAGAGAAATGTAACATATGTTACATTTTTATGAGTAGTGTATTTTATTTTATCATAATCATTTGTATTAGTTTTATTTTAGTGTTTATTTGTTTTCTCATGATAATTGCTCTTATTTTGGGTTGCTGTATTTTAGTAGTATTGAACTATTTGACATTCATGTTTTTTATAGGCATCTCTTTTCAGCATCCTTCCTGTTGTGGCCTTAGTCTACTTCATTCTACCATATACAAATACAATGAAACCTGCTATGTATTATTTAAAACAGTGTTTCTCAAAGTGGATGATATTGTCCCTTTTTGCGGCTAGAAAGCTACAAATTCAATATGGGATCATACAGGTAGCTACGAGAACATTTTTTTAAGAAGGGGGGTAATGAGACACAGGCTTGTAAAACTTAGAGTAGTGGTTCTCAACAGGTCCTGGGATATTATAAAGGACCACAGAAATTAGTTAAAAAAACATGTACTTTAACAGGACTTGAATACATTACATTTAAGTGAAATATAGCAGTAAAAGTCCATACACCCAAGAGGGAGGTGGATATGGAGATCCACTTTATAAAATTTTTGTATGCTGTAAACTTATTTGAAAATCCATTTAATAAGTAGAAAGGGTCTCACTCCTGTTGATGGCCCCTGTTATTTATAAGTGAAACATGGACTATTTGAACTAAACTGAGTAAGTATGCACTTGTCAACACTGAAAGTCATGCTCCATTCTGACTACACCCATCAGTTTCATGTCATCTGTTAATTTCTATAAGAATTCTATTGATACCATGATCAAGTTCATTCATGAAAAGCAAAATTTGGGACACCACTTTGAGAGATTTCTGACACATGTGGAATCAGAAAATTCACTGACCTGCTGTGGCCTATCCTGCAACCACAAATCTATCCAATTAATCCAGCTGCCTCCACTCATGTATAAATGCTTCAAAAGTTTACTATGTTGGACTTGACTTTGACTGAATGCCTTTGGAAAATCCAGGTATAAAATGCCCACATTTTGGCCTTTGCTTAAAGCCTTAGTCACATGATTGTAAAAGAAAAGGAGGCTGATCACATTTTTCTATCCTAAACCCATGTTGGTTTTCCAACAATACTTTGTTGTACTCAATTCACTTCACCTGTTTTTGTTCTTCCTTTACTGCTCCGGTTCTTCACCGATTCCGGCCATACCATCATAGGGCAATTTAGAGCTGATTTTTTTTTCTGTCAATCAAAAGTACTTCTAGAGTACAGAAATCTAGCACTAGAATGGTTTTATTCCTTTTAATATTAGGTAGGGTGACATGTTCACAGTGGCACCTTTAGAGGAGGCTCCCGCTTAGCTGGCACTTTTAAAGAATGTGAAACGGTTTTTTCAATGTATTTGCTATGTACAGGATGCCCTCTAAATTCTAATTAACTGTTTGTCATAAAGGTATGGTTTCAATATAAAAAAATGCTCAAAATGTGTTCAAAAATAACCCTGTATCAGTTTTGAGAGTGAAAATACAGTGTCATGAAATAAATCTAAATTGTTATATGGTCTCCAATTTATAATTAAAAAGTTGTTGCCCTGTCTCTTCTCTCTCTCTGTGTGTGTGTGGGCTCAACAAAAAAAATTCAATGTCTTTAACTGCAATATTACCTGAGATATTTGAATTCAAAAATCAGAGAAAGGGTGGAGGGGAAAAATCAGCTTAACCCATTAACGCCGTTGGTAAGAAAATTTGCCATTCTAAATTTTAAGTTTTTTCTTTGCCAATAAACGGAAGTGATTCCACTCATTTTTTGTTTAAAAAAATCAAAGTCGTCATTAATTGGTTAAACTAATAGACAAGCTCATGCTGTTCTTTCCCACCTTTTCTCTAATTTTTTGAATTCAAAAATATCTCTGCAAATATTGCACTTAGAAATGTGGAATTTTTGTTGGACTAGGAAGAGACGACCACAATTTAATTGGAAGTTAGAGGACGTGTCATATATAAAAATTTAGATTTTTTTATTTAGTGACACACACCATATTTTCACTGTCAATACTGGTTGGTATATGGTGATTTCTGAACACATTGAAGACTTTTTAAATTGGAATCACGTACTCTATAATGAATGGTTGATGAGATAAAGGCTGAATTAGGACTTATGGGACACCCTGTGTATTAACAGACACTCCCATTAGTGGAAAAAATTTTCAGCCCCATGGTGTCCATTGTTGAGAGGTTCCACTGTACTTCAACATTGTTTTTTGGTGGATGGAGAGAACTTGCCTGGGGGTGGGTAGAGTATTCAGGAGGTCATCTCTCAGGTTTTGGAGGACATTTTTTCTTTGCCTAGCTCTGAGATAGAAATTGCTGATCTAGTGCTTGCTTTCATGGTGGTAGTTGAGTATGTCACCACTGAACCACTCGTGCCCATACTTCACCTGTTACCTTCAAACTTACTTTTTTTCCTGAATAGTGAAAAACTTTGTCCCCTATAATTTTGTTTTAGAAGTGAAACTTGTAGTTGTTGAATCAAGGAAATCTATTTATCAAAAAAAAAAAGGTAGATTTCAATAAGTTCTGTCTAGATCATTTAATTTTATGGCTACAATTGAGGAAATCATTAAATTGAGAGATTGTTGGATCCATGTTCGACATCACATTATTTTTCAAATATTTGTATGTATTTAATGTTCAGATATTTATTGCTCCACGTTTATGTATGCAGCCATTTCATTATCCAATTTTGCTCCATTTGACGTACTTTCACAACTGATTCTGGATCAGCAGAGTTTGAGGAACGCAAATCTAAGTGATGCGCAGCACCATCCATCACATATGCAATAATGTTGTGTGACATAGATTTCAAAATACCTCCAGCAGACCAGGGATCCAATTTTCCATTACTATAATATATAGAAATTGAAAGAAAACTTAAATGAAAATATAAAATAAATGAAAAAAATTAGAGTTTTAATCAATTTTTAAAAATAATTTTATCAGTGTGCCATGACCTTACTTATTCACAAATGTGGTATATCACCATTAGGCAACTTTTTAACCTCCAAAGAGAAAACTGTTTAGTGAAATCTAATCATTTCATGCATCTGGGTTTAGCATTGTGTTGAGAAAATAGTTCTGGGCTAAGATTCAATGACCAATGGCTCATTGGAATTTGACTTACCACATTTACCCCAGAACTCTATCATGTATATCTAACTAACTTCTCATCATGACATCTATTATGAAAGCTTTCATTCCATGTGTTCAGGTACTTCCATTCATCTTCCAAATCAGAAACTGGTGAATGAATAGTTTTATGGTGGAATGAATAGTTTTATGGTGGAATGTTGTAGGTTTCATTATGCGTTGTAAAGAGACTTATTTGAAATGATGACTGGCTCACATTTGCCCCTCCAAGTTGGAAAGCTACAGAAAACTTTTGCTGCATGGTGGCAATGTGCTATGACTTAAATGAAAAACTCTACAAACATGTCAAACTCTTCAAAAGTTTACTAAATTTTATTTATACTGGGTCAGGTAACCACCACTCATTTTTGGCATCAACAGCATGTAGCAAATATAAAGTGAGAATATCAGAGATGCATGCATGATGAATGTATCAGTGCTTCACTGGCTAACAACTGTGAGCAGTTTGTAAAATTTTTGTGTACTGCTGCAGTCGAAGTGTACAACATCAACCTGAATGGCACCACTACAAATAATCAAAGTGGAAATAGTAGAGCACCAAATGCTACTTATGTTCAAAATGAATGTGCATGAGGGCAACCGGTGCTCTATAATTTAGCTATTCACTGTCCAAAAAAGCCAAGAAGCTACCAGAATTTAGAACAAAATGATGAACCTTTCCACTAATTATACAAAGTACAGATGACTGGATACCAAGCAAAGATAATTGGAAAGAAAAGTCACATTCCTCTGTGGGGGGGCGGTCCAACCACCAACCTTGCACTTTCTTATCGTGTGCTCCATCATCAAGCTACAGAGGACAGACATTTTCTTTCCTGAGAACACTGTTCCTTTTGGCTGAACAGGACTGTACAATAAACAGCCTCCTAACTCAGCAACAGCTCATAATGAAATTAGCCTCCAAATGGCAATGTAGAACAAAATGATGAACCTCTCCACTAATTATACAAAGTAAAGATGACATTGGTTCATCAATACTTCTTTAAGGTATTTTCAACTGATAGATGATGAATACAATTGCTAAAGCCATGTAAACGTCTTCCCCTGGGCATACAAGATCTTACAGCATAATGTGTTGTATGGATCAGAAATGTGATATTAAAACTTTTTTTTAATAATGTGATCTTCACATTTGCCCAAGAGATTTGCATGATCTGTCCAAGGAATTTTCAGTTCATAATTTAAATCCTTTTTGTGGTGATATTTATGAATTATTTCTATATACACTGCTGGCCACCGTAAATGCAACACCCTGAAGGAAGCATGCAAATAATATGAAATTTACAACATGCATTAGCGGAGGTGAGATATGCAAATGATTAGAATTTCAGCGCAGACGCACATCACGCGCGCCTGTGGCGCCACTTCAAAGCGCTATTTAAGGCTTGGAGATTTCAACGATTTGAAGTACGGCAATTGTGTTTTTCTTGTGGTTTTTTCAAAAAAAACTATCAATTATGCCTCGTAGAAAACAGCGATCATCTTTTGATCAAGTATCCGAGTTCGACAGAGGAAGGATAGTGGCCTACCGAGATTGTGGATTATCTTTCAGGGAAATCGGTAGTCGTGGTGGACGAAACCAAACAACTGTAATGCGGATATGTGATCGTTGGATGCAGGAGGGTACGACGGACCGACGTGTTCGATCGCATCCACCTCAGTGCACCACTTCACGTGATGACAGGCGTATTGTGCGTATGGCAGTGACGGATCGCTCAGCCACATCACGAACCATAGCACAGCACATTCAGTCTGTACCGCATCATCCAGTGTCTGCGCGTACCATTCGACGCCGTTTACAGCAGAGTGGTCTGTCCGCAAGACGTCCATTGCTTCGTCTACCCTTGACGCAGAACCACAGACGTCTCCGCCGACAATGGTGCGATGAAAGAAGGATGTGGACGGCACAATGGAATGAAATTGTCTTTACTGACGAGTCACGCTTCTGTCTGCAACACCACGATGGTCGGATTCGAGTCTGGAGACACCGTGGAGAGAGGATGCTGAACAGCTGCGTTATGCACCGCCACACTGGTCCTGCACCGGGTATTATGGTATGGGGCGGTATTGGATATCACTCTCGCACTCCTCTAGTACGCATTGCCGGTACTTTAAAAAGCCAGCGCTACATCTCCGAGGTGTTGGAGCCAGTTGTCCTTCCTTACCTTCAGGGCTTGTCCACAGCCATATTTCAACAGGATAATGCGCGACCACACGTGGCACGCATTGTCCAAAGGTTGTCTCTCCGGATCTTTCGCCGATAGAAAACATGTGGTCCATGGTTGCTCAACGATTGACCCAGATTACATCCCCAGCTGCCACACCAGATCAACTTTGGCAACGCGTGGAAGCTGCTTGGTCTGCTGTACCCCAAGAACACATCCAAAGTCTCTTTGAATTAATGCCGAGGCGTGTGGCAGCGGTGATCTCCAACAATGGCGGCTACTCTAGCTACTGATTTTGGAAGGAACCACACTTCACAGAAGTCTATAAATTTAATCATTTGATGCTTGGTCAACATGTTATCTACAAAATAAATATTGTTGCGATATCTCTTGTCTTTCTTGGTGTTGCAATTTGGGTGGCCAGCAGTGTATATGACAGTCCAAAAAGGGGCAAAAGTTGTCATACACGTAGATCAAGGTTTACAGTTGATGTTCCGCAGAACCCTATGGTTCTATGAGAGCATGTTTGGGGTTCTGCTGAATCAAATGTTGAAAATCCTAGAGCCCAGGAGAGCTGAAAAAATAAACTTTATTATTATTTCTACTCCCAAAACACACTCACCCTGTTCTTTTATTTTGATGAAATACACTGCTCAAAACAACTAGGGAAATGTAATTTATATTTGTGATTTTAACAATTATAATTGATAAAATATGGACAGAACATTGTTAGGTATTCAAAGAGTTAATCATCAACTAAATTTTAATTAAATTAATACATATTCTAATTGTTTAGAGTAGCGCAGTGTCATTGAAAAAAATTCAGATAATTTGAATTGGGAAAAACTAATTCTGGCAGTTTTCCCTCTTGATCTATTCAACCAAGGATAGCTCCTCATCAAGACACTCTCAAATGAAAATATTTTGAACGATGAGATAGATTAAAAATAATTAAAATAGGTGACAAATGCTTGATAGCATAGACAATGTTTTGATGTGATACTGCCACACCGTTTACTGTGGAAATTTGAACCATGGAAGGAATTCAAGAAAAGTATTGCACTGCAATTTTTTCTTCAAATTATTCTTTTGTTGGAAGCAAATTGGGAATTTTTATAAATTAAAAGAGGATCTACGAACCACTGAAGTTATGCAAACTTTACTGGGCACTCAGTATATTAAAGAAATATTCAAAATTTGTTTTGATCCCATGAAACAGGCTCGTAACCAACAAGGGTTCTGTGGGAGCTTTAATGCTAGAAACCTCAGAGAGAGACCTAGATTTATCATTCATAAAACTAGTACTGCATCCACAGTGGTACCTAAACTAATAAAAATAATTGTTATGAAATCATATTCATTAGCCGAAACATGATTTCTCATAGGCTTCTATTAAAAATCGTTTGATTTGTTCTGGCACTGCCAAAAATTTAATTTTAATTTAATTTAGTATTATAAAACACTAACAAGCACTATAAAAAAGATGAAAACTGATTGAAGGCTGAAATGGACAACTCTACAATTGGATGAAGGAAAAGTGAGAGAAACTTAAGATCTTTATGCATTATATACACAATGCACACAACCTAGTCGATTTCATAGGTGTCCCCCAACGGGATAGGGTCTCAGCTCATTTTTCTGTCTTATACATGCAGGTTGACAAGATAAGCTTTTGGAATGTCCAGACCACATTTAGTTTCATGCTAAGAATTTTACCATGTGCACTGGAAACATTCAAGTCTGTGCTTCGCTCTTTAAATGAATTTTTCTTTTATCTTCATTTATTTTATATAAAATGGCTCAACCTTTTTGAAAGAGAGAGGTTTGTCTAGAGACTGATTCCGGCATAAATTCATCAAACTTGAGTGACAGTAATTCTGATAATGGGCTCAAAATTTCAGCTCGTAATGTGAATATGTTATGAGCTGAATGCACACCTGCGTGAGCATCCATATCCATGGAAAAATTCATTAGCTAAATCTGTATATGTCAGGTAAGTCTGAAAAACTGCCAAAAAATATTTGTTCATTAAAAAATTCCTGAACTGAATTTTTAATACTCGTAAGCCAAAGTATCTTTGTAATAAACTGCATCATTATGTAATGGAAAAATTGAAAACATGCTGTGTTAAAAATAGTTTCCCTCACTGGCCGAAGAGAAGCCAAGAAAATAATTTGGTTATTTGAATCTTTTCTGAACGTTTTTCTTTTCAAGAAATCAAATTTCAAACACAATGGTGTGTTTATAAAACATCAATGTACCTAAAAACTATATTGCTTGCTGCCGTGATGTTTCTTCCTCCATACATAATAAGTGCTTTTTTTTCATCTGGTTTCACACGATATTTTTTTATACATTCCTTTGAATAATCTTCAAAATTCCAAGCAGATGATTCAAACATATCAGTAACTCCATTCTGGCAGACAGGCATCACCATTTCAGTACATGTCTAAGATAAAAAAACAAGATAGCAAAAAAACAGTATGTCAATTTCTATTTACATATTTAAAAATTTAATAGAGATTACATATCCATTTTGACACTTCATATGCAAGCAGATTTTGGCCATGATGGTATGCCTGTGAAATACTTTAGACCACTTTTTGGTGGAGATACTACACACATTGCAACCCTAACAAGAACTATATATATATATATATATATATATAGATGCCCTTCACACACAAATACCCTCATCTCATTCTTGCTTTGTTTTAGCGTGTTATATGGTGGAGTTTTTTGGTCCACCAGGAAAGAGAAAAAATGTTCACTCTCATGGGAATGACCCTTTTTGTCAATATTATGATTTGCCATATTGTTGAATGCCTTTTCATCAAAGTGGTTTTCACCTGTTTGAATTTCTTATAACATGACATTTTGCTCTAGAGATATTTCAAAATTAATGTCTGAGAGTTTTTCATTTTCATTCAATGATAAATTTTTGGCATTGAAGTACTCCATTTATAAGTGCTAATTCAGCTTATTAATAGCCATGAGTGACTTGCTTCTGTAATGCAGGGCCAGCACCAGGCATGCGGTGACGAGATGGCTTGATTGCAGGGAGCGGCATTTTTTATGACAGATTTTTTATAACTGTTTTCACTCTCACAAATTTTTACACATCCAAATAATTTTGAAGGAAAAGCATAAGTAGATAAATAAGTGCGTGTAAATACCATACTTTTCAGTGTTGAAATGCTATTCACTTCTTAATTCACCTCAACACACTTTTTACTTCCAAAAAATGCCACCTATCTCTAGAGAAGCTGGTTTCTGAAAAAAATTAGGTTCCTCTTTTTTGTTAAGGATCTTTTCACTCTTTATCAGCATTTTTCCAATTGATTTTCCTTTTTCTAGTCAAATCCCCCATCACAAGTTTGGATTCCTTGTTCATCTCAAGACAAATGCCTCTTTCAGCCAACACCATACTAGAAATATCTCTAATGTGGTGCTGTGTTTTGGCTCCAGAATGTTCTGACTGCCCATTTATACAAATACAAATCTACAACAGGCAAATTGCCCAACGAGGTGGCTGACTTAAGAACATCATGGATCCCCGAGCCATTTTTTGGAGGCCCTACCTACTACTGCTACACCACACATGCACCCCCCCCCCCCCCGCGGAACATCCAAAAAATCGGTACATGCGGGAATGTGTGTGTACGTGTAGTGAAACCTGACGTGAAGTTTTTTTTTGTTTCTGTGTTCCTATGTCTGTTCTCTCTATTTCAGGGGTATCCAACGTAAAGTTTCTAGTGGAAACCTATAGGCGGAGATAGACTTGGGAGTCTGGGGGCACGATGATGGATGTCAATTCATATATATGTTACGGTAAAAGCCCGAAGAGTGGTTTTTACCAAGTCGAGTTGGTAAAAGCCCGAAATACTCTTGAAAACGTATTCATTTTGGTTGGTAAAAGCTGACATTTAGTGACTTTCATGAAAATTACTAAAAAATTGCGAATTTTCTTAAATTTGAAAGCTTTCAATATCAATCACAACGATCCTGATGCTAATTAAGATCATAATTAATTAACTAATTAGTGATTCAGATTCATGAAAATTACTAAAAAAATTGCGAATTTTATAATTTTTTCAAATTTCAAAGCTTTTCATTTATCAATCACAATGATCCCGATGCTAATTAAGATCAAAATTAATTAACTAATTAGTCATTCTAATTAGTGAAAATTACTAAAAAATTTCGAATTTTTTAATTTTCTCAAATTTGAAAGCTTTTTATTTATCAATCACAATGATTCCGATGCTAATTAAGACCATAATTAATTAACTAATTAATGATTCAAATTCGTGAAAATTACTAGAAAATTGCGAATTTTATAATTTTTTCAAATTTGAAAGCTTTTCATTTATTTCACAGTGATCCTGTGCTAATTAAGATAATAATTAATTCACTAATTAGTCATTCTAATTAGTGGAAATTACTAAAAAATTGCGAATTTTCTAATTTTTATAAATTTGAAAGCTTTATTTATCAATCACAACGATCCTGATGCTAATTAAGATCATAATTAATTAACTAATTAGTGATTCAAATCCATGAAAATTACTAGAAAATTGCGAATTTTATAATTTTCTCAAATTTGAAAGCTTTTCATTTATTTCACGATGATCCTGTGCTAATTAAATCATAATTAACTAATTAGTCATTCTAATTAGTGAAAATTACTAAAAAAATGCGAATTTTATCATTTTTCAAATTTGAAAGCTTTTTATTTATTTCACGATGATCCTGTGCTAATTAAGATCATAATTAATTAACTAATTAGTCATTCTAATTAGTGAAAATTACTAAAAAAATGCGAATTTTATCAATTTTTCAAATTTGAAAGCTTTTTATTTATCAATCACAATGATCCCGGTGCTAATTAAGATCATAATTAATTAACTAATTAGTGATTCAAATTCATGAAAATTACTAGAAAATTGTGAATTTTATAATTTTCTCAAATTTGAAAGCTTTTCATTTGTTTCACAATGATCCTGTGCTAATTAAGATCATAATTAATTAACTAATTAGTCATTCTAATTAGTGGAAATTACTAAAAAATTTCGAATTTTCTAATTTTCATAAATTTGAAAGCTTTATCAATCACAACGACCCTTATGCTAATTAAGATCATAATTAATTAACTAATTAGTGATTCAAATTCGTGGAAATTACTAAAAATTGCGAATTTTATAATTTTTTTTAAATTTCAAAGCTTTTCATTTATTAATCACAACGATCCCGATGCTAATTTTTTTTTTTTTGCTGTCCAGCGCTTCCCCCATACGTTAGACGTATGGTTAGACGTAATAAAGTATAAGTGAGAAGCAAAAAAAAAAAAAAATTAATTGCTCGAGCTGATAACAGAAAAACAGCACATGAAGTTTCAAAACACATAATATAGAAAACTGGAATGCATTAAACATGTAAAAAATTTCATTTAATTGTAAGAACCGTCAGAATGAAAAACATTTTTATGGGTTGTTTTTTTTCAGCCATCTGCTTCAATACAAATACAAAACCACAACAGGCAAAATGCCCAATGAAGTGCTGAAGAAAAAAATCATTTTTTTTTTCGTTGTGCATTCTACCTGTTGTGTTCTTGTATTTGTCATGCAGAAAACTTCTCTGTTCGCAACCCATGAAATTGTTCTCATTAAAAATAAAATTCTCATCACAGTGACCTCCTGTGGGGCAGTGGGAAACATGGATCTAGATCATAGTTTCCCAACCTTTGTCCCATCACCCCCTTCTTCAGAAATTTTTTCCTCTATGGCCCCCCCCCCCGCCCCCAACGCAATCTAACCCATAGGATTCTATGTTATACCCGTGGCTTCAACCCCCCCCCCGCCAGAACATTCTATCGCCCACAGGGGACGTTAAGAATCATTGATCTAAATCATAGGTTCCCAACCTTTTTGGAATTAGCGCCCTCCCCCCCAGTAAACTATATTGTACATAATATATTGAAAACAAGGACAAGTTTTTAAATTAATTTATTGATTTCATTGGTGTTTACAATACCAACCTCTAATACAACATGCATAGATGCACTTGGTCCAGTTCACTGTTGCACGCGCCCAGGAAATGCGTGCAGATCTACATGGCCTTGAATTTTCTGCAGTGCTCAGAAGTGCAGCACCTTGTCCTAAACGCCAACTCAATAGCATCGTTTGTATGGGAAATGAAAAAATAAGAGAGAAATCCTGCACCCACCACAGCCAAGTTTTTCGCTGAACCTTTTCCAAACAAACATAATTTGGCGGGAAAACTAGCAACTCTGTTTGCGAAAAATCGCAAAGGATTATGGGAAAAGGGTATGCGCAGCGAAACTCCCCAAGAGGATGTAAATCAACACTAGCTATAGAAGGTGTTGATGTAAATATAGTATTTCTTCCTCCTTTCTTTACTTTTCTCCCTACGAGTGGAAAAAATTCAAATCGACGCCAGAACTGTTAATGCTATCGCAATATTGCACATGTAAACCGGGCTAATATGACTTGAACACCAAATGCCCCCCCCCCCCACCCACCCACAGACTTCTCAGCGCCCACCGGTGGGCGTTAGCGCTCAAGTTGGGAAACAATGATCTAGTTAAAAAAATATTGGCGACAGCGTCCATCACGAGATGGCGCTGCCCCATCATGAAGCAGAAACGCGCATGTGCAGATGTGGTGGCGGGAATGTGCGTCCCGCCGTCTTAATTTCTTCGAGTACTCTGAATCTCTGAGGAAAATGGATACTATGCAAAAAAAGTTTTACGATCTTCTAAATCAGTCAGTTGAAAATAAGGATGTTAACAACTTTTATTTGACGAATGAGAAATATAATTCAGTGTTGCATGAAGTGAAAGAAGCTAAAAGAGCAAAAGTTAAACAAACTGTCCACTACAGACGTTTGAAACGTTATGATGTTCTTAGCATAGGAGGAGAAGATAAGCTTATAGTGCCTCTGTCCGCAGAAAATAAAGAAATCATCTACTACGTGACTTTCGATGAACTGTTCAAAGTTATAGATGAAGCTCATATCGCAGTTGGCCACGGCGGCAGAACCCGAATGATCAAAGAACTGAACCGTAAGTACAAGAACGTGACTGTAGAGTCAATTGTAACGTATTTACGAATTTGTGAACCATGTCAAAAAAAACAAAAACGTTTGAGAAAAGGTCTTGTTGTTAAGCCCATTCTACATGATGAGATGAACTCAAGATGCCAAATTGATTTGATTGGCATGCAGTCGAATCCAGACGGTGAAATGAAATTCATTTTTGTTTATCAAGACCATTTAACGAAGTTCGTTCTTCTCCGACCCTTAAAAAACAAAAAAGCTGAGGAAGTTGCTCATCATCTGTTGGATATTTTCACAACTTTTGGTGCACCAAACATTCTTCACTCCGACAACGGAAGAGAATTTTGTAACCAGATAATAAATAGTTTGTGTGCAATGTGGAAGGATCTGAAAATAGTGCACGGTAAACCGCGACACAGTGAGTCACAAGGTTCTGTTGAGCGTGCCAACCAAGATGTTGAGAACATGTTGGCTACATGGATGGAGAGGAACGACTCAACAAAGTGGTCGGACGGTTTGAGATTCATTCAAGCGATGAAAAATAGAGCCTATCACGACGGCATCAAATGTTCTCCTTATGAAGCCATGTTTGGAGTTTCTATGAAACTGGGAATCGCAAGCTGTGCTATCCCACAAAAGTTCACAAGCAATCTGACAACCGAAGAAGATTTAGAAAAAATCATTGTAGATTGTGAACAAAAGAGTGACGAAGAAAATGTTGAAGACGGAAATGAACCAGCATGTAATGAAACAGAAACTGTAACCACGGAAGTGAGCGCATCTCTGAATGACAAAACTGAAAAAGAAGAAACCCCTAACACAGCAATTCCAGCTGTTGACCGAGCTGAAAAAGTAAAAAGGTTCCGGGAGATCGCAAGAGACGGGCTTGCGAAACAAGCGAAAAAAATGAAAGAAACGTCCTCCAAAATGCTCCAAAAGCCAACACTCGGACAAAATGTGACATTGAAGGTGCCGGACATTGATAGAGCGAAGATGGATCCGAAATCTATAATAGCTGTAATTACAGCCGTTATAGATGGAGAATTTTATGAGCTGGGCACCAAGAAGGGAAAGCTGAAAGCGTTATATACCAGGAATCAATTCACATTATGCCGAGAAAATTTTCTAAGCATTGAAGAAGTTGGAGATGAGAGAGTAAGTGTTCGTGAAGTAGTGAAAAAACTTTCTTTAGTTGGTGGACAAGGTTTTAAAAAATGCAACTGTGTAAAAAAGTGCACCTCGAAAACGTGCTTATGTAGATCGGCCAATTTACTGTGCAACAGCAAGTGCCACAACAGCCAACCTTGCTGCAATAAATGAGTAAATATTTCGATGAATGCGATTCTGTGGCAGAGACAGTTTCTCAGTAAGTTTTTCAGACAGTTTCTCAGTCAGGGAAATTAAATAATTTATCTTAAAAGTGATAGTCTTCTACACCTATTATATGATCCGAAAATGTTTTTACGCCGGTGTACCATATAATGTTTAGCTATAAAATCTAATATTTCCCCCTTCTTTTTCTTGTATCAGTTTTTCCTGTTACCTCTTGGTGTTTTTCTCTATTGTTTTCTGACAGTGCCGTCTTAATTCATTTGCCCACCCGGCAACGACTCGGGGGCCTCAAGAGGAAAGGGGCCTCACAAAAATGAGACTTGGTTGAAATTTTCAAGAATTTGCCAGGTAGGGGGCCCCCATGATGCTCCTAAGACGACCCGTTTTCTGTACTGTAAAGTTACAAGCAAGGCCGTCTTAAAAGCATTGTGGGCCTCAGGATAAAGTGATTTTTCTGAGGCTCCATAACTGAATAGAAATACTTGTCTATCAATTCATATGCTTAAACTCGCTAACTTTTTTACCATATACCAATTTTATGAGACCCCTGTTTTCACTTGAGGCCGCCCCAGGCAGTGCACTGCTGGTCCCATGTATTAAGACGGCAACACCTGTAAGTAAGCCCGAAATGAGAACATTTGTTATAATTTACGTCATCATCACCAATTAATTACAGTCCACCCATTCATAATGAAGCAGAAAACAGCGAAAACATTCATAATACGCGAAGTTTGTTGGAACAGTACCGTTTTGAAACAAATGCGTTCTAGCGAAATGAGAATTTTTTATTTTAAATGCATGATACGCACTTAACAATCTTAGCGTTCTTAAAACAAATATAGGTTTAATCAATTTTATTTGTTTACAATATTTGTCAATCGTTTTTTTTTTTTCTCAGTACAGTCGACCCGTTTGTAATGAAGTCGGGAAATTGATCAAATGTATTCGTTGTACATTAGCTTCGTTATATTCATACCGACCTAGAAAATGATGCGTTAAGCAAGATAAAAAAAAACAGACAGGACTCAACGGAAACAATAAAAACGGTTAACCAAAGAAGTATTTTAAGTAAATACCAAATTTTGAAGTAGTATTTGAAGTAAATACAAAAAAAACAACCTGATGTAACGTTTCCTAGTACAAAAAAAGAAGAAAATGGCCATTATCAACTGCACCTAAGCGTTGTACAGAGTAAATTGTCAGATAAGAAGGTTCAGGTAAGAACACAAAGACATTTGTAGACAATTCCTGTTTAAAAAACGCTTGAAAATGTATAAAATATTGGCTTACTTCGCTGAAATCGTTTTTCGTTGATGCAAAATAACACAGATAACTAAGTCGAAAATTATGTTTAGCACAATTTGTTGAAGGCCTCAAAGTTATCGGGGCCATAAGGAAGGGGAAAGAGGAGACAGCGCGATTGGTCTGGGACATTTTGGGAAACTTCTTCGACCAGACGGTAGCTCCACCAAACCTGAAATACAGCTGAAATTTCTCGGAAATTTCATTTGTCTATAAAAAACTAACACAGTTGTTGAGATTGAGAAGACGAGATCGCTCTCTGTCATTTATAAGACATTCCTGGTTTTAGCGTTTCTACCTGTTCTGTGAAATAAATGTGTGACATCCAGCATTTTGTTTCATTCTCTCCTCATTTCAAGGACTTGTGAGAGAAATTATCCGGAAGACTAATAGGGAATTCACGGAGCATATGAAAAAACCTCTTAGTAGATGAAAATTCGTAATATCTATGCTCGCTATAAAGTGAGTCCGTATGCTTCACCAAATTTTTCATACGTGCGCTCGATGATGTTTTTCAATAATTTCATGATTCTTAGTAAATAACTACTTAATTAATTATGATTTTCATCATCCAGATCATTGTGATTAATGAATCACAAATTTTTAAGTATATTAAAATTGGAAAATTCGCAGTTTTACTAAATTTCACTATTTTGAATGACTAATTAGTTAATTAATTATTATCTTAATTAGCATCAGGATCGTTGTGATTGATAAATGACAAGCTTTCAAATTTATGAAAATTAAAAACTTCGCATTCTTAGTAATTTTCGTGAATTTGCATGACTAATTAGTTAATTAATTAGGATTGGGATCATTGCTATTAATAAATGGCAAGCTTTCAATTTTATAAAAAGTAAAAAATTCGCATTCTTAGTAATTTTCACGAGTTTGAATGAATAATTAGTTAATTAACTAGTTATCTTAATTAGCATCGGGATCATTGTGATTGATAAATAAAAAGCTTTCAAATTTGAGAAAATTAAAAAATTCGCAATTTTCTAGTAATTTTCATGAATCTGAATCACTAATTAGTTAATTAATTATGATCTTAATTAGCATCAGGATCGTTGTGATTGATAAATAAAGCTTTCAAATTTATAAAAATTAGAAAATTCGCCATTTTTTAGTAATTTCCACTAATTAGAATGACTAATTAGTGAATTAATTATTATCTTAATTAGCACAGGATCACTGTGAAATAAATGAAAAGCTTTCAAATTTGAGAAAATTATAAAATTCGCAATTTTCTAGTAATTTTCAGGAATCTGAATCACTAATTAGTTAATTAATTATGATCTTAATTAGCATCGGAATCATTGTGATTGATAAATAAAAAGCTTTCAAATTTGAAAAATTGATAAAATTCGCATTTTTTTAGTAATTTTCACTAATTAGAATGACTAATTAGTTAATTAATTATGATCTTAATTAGCATCAGGATCGTTGTGATTGATAAATAAAGCTTTCAAATTTATAAAAATTAGAAAATTCGCAATTTTTTAGTAATTTCCACTAATTAGAATGACTAATTAGTGAATTAATTATTATCTTAATTAGCACAGGATCACTGTGAAATAAATGAAAAGCTTTCAAATTTGAGAAAATTATAAAATTCGCAATTTTCTAGTAATTTTCACGAATTTGAATCATTAATTAGTTAATTAATTATGGTCTTAATTAGCATCGGAATCATTGTGATTGATAAATAAAAAGCTTTCAAATTTGAGAAAATTAAAAAATTCGAAATTTTTTAGTAATTTTCACTAATTAGAATGACTAATTAGTTAATTAATTTTGATCTTAATTAGCATCGGGATCATTGTGATTGATAAATGAAAAGCTTTGAAATTTGAAAAAATTATAAAATTCGCAATTTTTTAGTAATTTTCATGAATCTGAATCACTAATTAGTTAATTAATTATGATCTTAATTAGCATCAGGATCGTTGTGATTGATATTGAAAGCTTTCAAATTTAAGAAAATTCGCAATTTTTTAGTAATTTTCATGAAAGTCACTAAATGTCAGCTTTTACCAACCGAAATGAATACGTTTTCAAGAGTATTTCGGGCTTTTACCAACTCGACTTGGTAAAACCTAGGTTTTACCACTCTTCGGGCTTTTACCGTAACATATACATTAGATCAGTCGACTCCACTTTTGACGGGAGGCATCATCGTGTGCCCCGTCAAAGATGATACACCCCCCCCCCCCCGTATCTCCGCCCATGTGGAAACCTTGATGGTTATAAGGCTGTACTGCAAAAATGTTCATTATAACGAGGCTGTTCTATGGAACTCAAATTTTTTGCATATTTATCCAAAAAAAGTGTGCCCCTGCTGCCGTCCCAACATCATATTGATTGATAAATGACAAGCTTTCAAATTTATGAAAATTAAAAACTTCGCATTCTTAGTAATTTTCGTGAATTTGCATGACTAATTAGTTAATTAATTAGGATTGGGATCATTGCTATTAATAAATGGCAAGCTTTCAATTTTATAAAAAGTAAAAAATTCACATTCTTAGTAATTTTCACGAGTTTGAATGAATAATTAGTTAATTAACTAGTTATCTTAATTAGCATCGGGATCATTGTGATTGATAAATAAAAAGCTTTCAAATTTGAGAAAATTAAAAAATTCGCAATTTTTTAGTAATTTTCACTAATTAGAATGACTAATTAGATAATTAATTATGATCTTAATTAGCACAGGATCATTGTGAAATAAATAAAAAGCTTTCAAATTTGAGAAAATTAAAAAATTCGCAATTTTTTAGTAATTTTCACTAATTAGAATGACTAATTAGATAATTAATTATGATCTTAATTAGCACAGGATCATTGTGAAATAAATGAAAAGCTTTCAAATTTGAGAAAATTATAAAATTCGCAATTTTCTAGTAATTTTCATGAATCTGAATCACTAATTAGTTAATTAATTATGATCTTAATTAGCATCGGAATCATTGTGATTGATAAATAAAAAGCTTTCAAATTTCAAAAATTGATAAAATTCGCATTTTTTTAGTAATTTTCACTAATTAGAATGACTAATTAGTTAATTAATTATGATCTTAATTAGCACAGGGTCATTGTGAAATAAATGAAAAGCTTTCAAATTTGAGAAAATTATAAAATTCGCAATTTTTTAGTAATTTTCACTAATTAGAATGACTAATTAGATAATTAATTATGATCTTAATTAGCACAGGATCATTGTGAAATAAATGAAAAGCTTTCAAATTTGAGAAAATTATAAAATTCGCAATTTTCTAGTAATTTTCATGAATCTGAATCACTAATTAGTTAATTAATTATGATCTTAATTAGCATCGGAATCATTGTGATTGATAAATAAAAAGCTTTCAAATTTGAAAAATTGATAAAATTCGCATTTTTTTAGTAATTTTCACTAATTAGAATGACTAATTAGTTAATTAATTATGATCTTAATTAGCATCAGGATCGTTGTGATTGATAAATAAAGCTTTCAAATTTATAAAAATTAGAAAATTCGCAATTTTTTAGTAATTTCCACTAATTAGAATGACTAATTAGTGAATTAATTATTATCTTAATTAGCACAGGATCACTGTGAAATAAATGAAAAGCTTTCAAATTTGAGAAAATTATAAAATTCGCAATTTTCTAGTAATTTTCACGAATTTGAATCATTAATTAGTTAATTAATTATGGTCTTAATTAGCATCGGAATCATTGTGATTGATAAATAAAAAGCTTTCAAATTTGAGAAAATTAAAAAATTCGAAATTTTTTAGTAATTTTCACTAATTAGAATGACTAATTAGTTAATTAATTTTGATCTTAATTAGCATCGGGATCATTGTGATTGATAAATGAAAAGCTTTGAAATTTGAAAAAATTATAAAATTCGCAATTTTTTAGTAATTTTCATGAATCTGAATCACTAATTAGTTAATTAATTATGATCTTAATTAGCATCAGGATCGTTGTGATTGATATTGAAAGCTTTCAAATTTAAGAAAATTCGCAATTTTTTAGTAATTTTCATGAAAGTCACTAAATGTCAGCTTTTACCAACCGAAATGAATACGTTTTCAAGAGTATTTCGGGCTTTTACCAACTCGACTTGGTAAAACCTAGGTTTTACCACTCTTCGGGCTTTTACCGTAACATATACATTAGATCAGTCGACTCCACTTTTGACGGGAGGCATCATCGTGTGCCCCGTCAAAGATGATACACCCCCCCCTCCCGTATCTCCGCCCATGTGGAAACCTTGATGGTTATAAGGCTGTACTGCAAAAATGTTCATTATAACGAGGCTGTTCTATGGAACTCAAATTTTTTGCATATTTATCCAAAAAAAGTGTGCCCCTGCTGCCGTCCCAACATCATATTGATTGATAAATGACAAGCTTTCAAATTTATGAAAATTAAAAACTTCGCATTCTTAGTAATTTTCGTGAATTTGCATGACTAATTAGTTAATTAATTAGGATTGGGATCATTGCTATTAATAAATGGCAAGCTTTCAATTTTATAAAAAGTAAAAAATTCACATTCTTAGTAATTTTCACGAGTTTGAATGAATAATTAGTTAATTAACTAGTTATCTTAATTAGCATCGGGATCATTGTGATTGATAAATAAAAAGCTTTCAAATTTGAGAAAATTAAAAAATTCGCAATTTTTTAGTAATTTTCACTAATTAGAATGACTAATTAGATAATTAATTATGATCTTAATTAGCACAGGATCATTGTGAAATAAATAAAAAGCTTTCAAATTTGAGAAAATTAAAAAATTCGCAATTTTTTAGTAATTTTCACTAATTAGAATGACTAATTAGATAATTAATTATGATCTTAATTAGCACAGGATCATTGTGAAATAAATGAAAAGCTTTCAAATTTGAGAAAATTATAAAATTCGCAATTTTCTAGTAATTTTCATGAATCTGAATCACTAATTAGTTAATTAATTATGATCTTAATTAGCATCGGAATCATTGTGATTGATAAATAAAAAGCTTTCAAATTTCAAAAATTGATAAAATTCGCATTTTTTTAGTAATTTTCACTAATTAGAATGACTAATTAGTTAATTAATTATGATCTTAATTAGCACAGGGTCATTGTGAAATAAATGAAAAGCTTTCAAATTTGAGAAAATTATAAAATTCGCAATTTTTTAGTAATTTTCACTAATTAGAATGACTAATTAGATAATTAATTATGATCTTAATTAGCACAGGATCATTGTGAAATAAATGAAAAGCTTTCAAATTTGAGAAAATTATAAAATTCGCAATTTTCTAGTAATTTTCATGAATCTGAATCACTAATTAGTTAATTAATTATGATCTTAATTAGCATCGGAATCATTGTGATTGATAAATAAAAAGCTTTCAAATTTCAAAAATTGATAAAATTCGCATTTTTTTAGTAATTTTCACTAATTAGAATGACTAATTAGTTAATTAATTATGATCTTAATTAGCACAGGGTCATTGTGAAATAAATGAAAAGCTTTCAAATTTGAGAAAATTATAAAATTCGCAATTTTCTAGTAATTTTCATGAATCTGAATCACTAATTAGTTAATTAATTATGATCTTAATTAGCATCAGGATCGTTGTGATTGATAAATAAAGCTTTCAAATTTATAAAAATTAGAAAATTCGCAATTTTTTAGTAATTTCCACTAATTAGAATGACTAATTAGTGAATTAATTATTATCTTAATTAGCACAGGATCACTGTGAAATAAATGAAAAGCTTTCAAATTTGAGAAAATTATAAAATTCGCAATTTTCTAGTAATTTTCATGAATCTGAATCACTAATTAGTTAATTAATTATGATCTTAATTAGCATCGGAATCATTGTGATTGATAAATAAAAAGCTTTCAAATTTGAAAAATTGATAAAATTCGCATTTTTTTAGTAATTTTCACTAATTAGAATGACTAATTAGTTAATTAATTATGATCTTAGTTAGCACAGGATCATCGTGAAATAAATGAAAAGCTTTCAAATTTGAGAAAATTATAAAATTCGCAATTTTCTAGTAATTTTCATGAATTAGAATGACTAATTAGTTAATTAATTATGATCTTAATTAGCATCAGGATCGTTGTGATTGATAAATAAAGCTTTCAAATTTATAAAAATTAGAAAATTCGCAATTTTTTAGTAATTTCCACTAATTAGAATGACTAATTAGTGAATTAATTATTATCTTAATTAGCACAGGATCACTGTGAAATAAATGAAAAGCTTTCAAATTTGAGAAAATTATAAAATTCGCAATTTTCTAGTAATTTTCACGAATTTGAATCATTAATTAGTTAATTAATTATGGTCTTAATTAGCATCGGAATCATTGTGATTGATAAATAAAAAGCTTTCAAATTTGAGAAAATTAAAAAATTCGAAATTTTTTAGTAATTTTCACTAATTAGAATGACTAATTAGTTAATTAATTTTGATCTTAATTAGCATCGGGATCATTGTGATTGATAAATGAAAAGCTTTGAAATTTGAAAAAATTATAAAATTCGCAATTTTTTAGTAATTTTCATGAATCTGAATCACTAATTAGTTAATTAATTATGATCTTAATTAGCATCAGGATCGTTGTGATTGATATTGAAAGCTTTCAAATTTAAGAAAATTCGCAATGTTTTAGTAATTTTCATGAAAGTCACTAAATGTCAGCTTTTACCAACCGAAATGAATACGTTTTCAAGAGTATTTCGGGCTTTTACCGTAACATATACATTAGATCAGTCGACTCCACTTTTGACGGGAGGCATCATCGTGTGCCCCGTCAAAGATGATACACCCCCCCCCCCCCCACCGTATCTCCGCCCATGTGGAAACCTTGATGGTTATAAGGCTGTACTGCAAAAATGTTCATTATAACGAGGCTGTTCTATGGAACTCAAATTTTTTGCATATTTATCCAAAAAAAGTGTGCCCCTGCTGCCGTCCCAACATCATAGCCTTGGAGCAAAATGAAAGAGGGCTTAGGCATCACCTCTTAATTTAAATTTTTGTTGTCATAAACAGAGTTGCTAACTGCTACAGATTCTCCATAGTTTCTACTGATGGCCGCAATACCCTCTTCACATATGGGTCAAAACTGACTATTAAAAAAATTATTTTTGATTGATTTGTGTTTTATTGTATGTCAAATGCCCTTTAAAAAGAAAAAACAGATTAATTAATTAGGGTCGATATCTCTACTAACTTGTGGGTGGAGATATGGGGCATTTCCTCTACCCACAGCAACAATGGCGGAGCCGACTGATCTAACGCATATGCATATATACAAATTGACATCATCATCACGTCCCCCCAGATTTTCAAGTCTATCTTTCCCTATGCTACTAGCACCATTTGAATACAAATACAAGGCCACAACAGGCAAAATGCCCAACAAGGTGGCTGAGAAAAAGATGCCATAACAAATATGGAGTCATATTTCTAAAATACAGCAACCCAATTAAAAATGCAATTATAAAAACAAAAGACTATATACAATGATAAAAATATAATACAATGCCCAAAAAAAATATTTATGGTTCTCTTAATATGTGTACCTCAGGTCTTAATTTGAAAAAAAAATCATTAAAAACTATTTAAAATTGTTAAAAATGAGGTACACATGTGTACCTCTGGAGAGCAAAGAGAGCACCCTTCATATATAAAAGATGAAGAAAGAGTATTTCTCTTCTGGGTTTAAAATACTGTCTTATTTTATGCATATAGTAAACATTCAGATTATGATTAACATGGTTTACGAGTGTTTTGCAAAACAAGAAAATGTTTCTAACAAGTTTTGACTAGATAAATGAACAATTTTTTGCAATATGAGCAAGGTTTCAACATATTTCCACTTAATAAAGTGGAGAATTTTTATAATACGAGTAGTAAGTATATTAAAGTCTCTTGGAGGAAGACTAGTCTGGCTGGCTTATTGTTGTCCGTCAAGCATCACATTATTGCAAATGTCTTAACAAAGTTCAGGGGCCACGCCCAAACATTTTCATTTTTATGGACCGCTTTTATTAATTCAATGAAAGACCAAATTAAAAAGATACTGTACTCACATATGCATATTAATCAAAACACTCAACAGCTTAGGGCTTCTGTTTGAATTGGGGGCCTTGTGGGCCAATTTGTCAAGTTGAACTAATTACAAAAATTTCATTCACAGAAGCAAGATTTCAAAGTGAAGTTCCTGCACTCTTTTGTATCATTCCAAAAATACTCAAGCCTTCCATGAAAAATAAGCAAAAATACAGTAATATAAAATGTAGAGTATTTATAATCTGAGGTGGATGGGACAGAGGCCACCTCATATTATCGAAAAAGAATTTAAAAAAAATGTTTCACATGTTGGTTTTATTTAAAAAAAAAAGACAAGCAAAAGCAGTTCTAGAATACATACCATATTTTTATTCTTGAGTAAAATATAGATAAGAATTTTCATTACTTGAAGAAACAGTCAATTTTTTTTGTGTTTGGAAAGTGCTTCTTTTGTTAGCAACAACGTCTAATGATCGTTCAAACTTAGCATAGAAACAAACTTTCTTTTACGTGTATTTTTTCATCATATTTCACAGAGATTACAAACAGTGCAGAGTAGAGATCTTACGATGTCATACGATAAGTTAAAAAAATGAAGAATGAAAAGGGTGCAAATATGAGAGAGTGATTGAGAAGACTTTGAGAAGGATTGATGGTAAAACTATGCTGAAACACTGAAAATTTTTAAACTGCCTTTCCAATGATTTTATATAAGCAATTGGGGGGGGGGGGGGGGGGCAGTGCTATCGTCCACCATTATGAAGAAAACTAGTCAAACTTGCTTCTCTCTCAGCGACTCCTGAAAACTAAAATGGCCAATGTCCATTCCAGGGAGTCAAATATTTTATTACAACTAGTTACCCATTATAGGGTTGCCTAGTCCTTTTCAAACTGAAAATACTGTATAATGCGTATGTACTACATAGTATTACTGGAAAAATCAAAGAAGTTTGGTTCTTGGAGAAAAAAAACGAAAGAAAAAGGCTCTCTCAAGAAAGAAGTTTGAAAAATTTTTAGTGCCTTGGATTATATGGAAACACAAACTTTTGGGGGCTCAGATTTTTGAGACTACAGAGACAGTTGTGCAATGAATCATTTGAGTTTCCATCATTTCTTATGGGAAAATTTGCTTTGATATATGAGTGTTTTGGATTATAAGCATGTTTACAGAACAAATTATGTTACTAAACTGAAGTTACACTACTACTTTAGAGATGTATTTTTTCTTTCACTAATTTAAAATACACAAAGGGAAAAAAAATAGATTTATTTCAAATGCTGTCTTTTTTTCCGTTTTCAAAATGTGAACAGAAGATAGTTGCTACTTTCAGCCACTTTCTGCAGTTGCAAGGTTTAATACATTCTAGTCAGACAAAGTTTGATTCAAACAATATCAAAGAGTTTTTCACTTACCAAGTACTATTGCCCATGTGTCATTGGGAAGATATATGATTAGCACTGGGCTGATATATATAGTACCACATGCATGGATTGTATTCATAATCAATATTTATGAAAGGGAGAAACCTCAGGAAAGTATGAATGAAAAGTTCTCTATGCTTTTGTCAGCAAGCTACATAATGGATAACTCAAATTTTGGATTGTTTGGTGTTAGTTAAAGACTAACCTGCACTTATGAGATCATGTGAAAAATTTGATTATGAGCAAATTTATTTTTGATCCATTTTAAATTTTTTTATTAAAAATTTATCATTACATTAATGTATTATAAATAGAGATGATAAAGGATTACGTCCTCTTGTAAAATTGATAAATTCCTGAATGTAATATTGAGAGTGAAAATTAGAATATTACTGAATTAAATTTGTTTGAAAGGTTAATGAATACAAAATTGGATGACCAGGTATGGCGTATACAAAATTGCACACACAACACATTTAAAAAAAAAATTCAACTTTAACAATTTTTATGAATATGGCTTACAATCAAGAAATTAAAGTGGATTCAACAGAAACTTGATAACACTTTCCTTTTGGAATAGTTTGAAAAAATTACTTATCATTATAAATGAATCTTAATGATGGATTTTCAAATGAAGTTCAGTTGATGGCTCTACCTTTACTCTTGCTATTTGTTATTAACTTGCTTTACCACAACATAGTTTTCAACCTCTACATCCCTGTTTGATAATCACTCAAAGGGCTTGGAAGAAGATGACCAAAACTTAATGTGAACCCAAAAGTACTGAAATAGAGGTTGGTGCATGAAGTACTAAGCTGCCAGATGGCTCTTGATTTTTATCTATAAAAAGGAATACATGTTATACTCCATTGAAAGGAAAATAATAATGCTACTTTGTAGACAAACACACTTCTAACAAATAGAAGCATAGCTATCTGTAATCAGCTTCAAATGGTAATACCTAATGAAATATACCTTGTGGAAAAAAAAACTTTATTTAAAATTTGCTCCTTGTTATGAAGAGAAATTTTGTAATCAGTCTATCAAAAATAAAGCTGATGATTATATCCACATCCTGGAGGTGAGTCTTACACCAAGATTTTTCACAGGCCCCTCTGAAGTAAATTTACAGTGTAAAAATACAAGAAAAATCATTCTGGGCCTAAGAGCTGGAGTAATGTCAGCCACTCCCCTCCATGTGGGGGGGGGGGTTATGATTATACCTGATAATTCCATGCCTCTGTTCCTAAGTGTTTGCCACTTGATGATGAAATGTTGAAGCATTTCACAGATCCTGTGTAGTTCTGGAATACTGAAGCTGCTTTCAAAATATTGAATAACAAAGTCTTGTCAGTATCTGAAGAGTTTTTCAAAAATCTGCAAGCTTCCTAAAAAAATGATTTTAAATTTAATATAAGATAACAGTGATTCTCATCTAATTAAAATACAGCACAGAGGTATTAACATTTCAGGTCTGTATTTGATACAGCTGAAAAGAAAATTTTTTTCTCCTCGTCTATTAATGGATTTACCGTGGATTCCACTTGTAATGTTTTTCATAAAACTGTCATGAAAAAGCGTTGTAAGGGAGAAAACGCTTTAAAAGGGGAAATATTAATGAGAATTAGTTAGAGTTGGGGCTACAAAAATGTCATATTAAGTGGGAAAACGGTCCAAGTGGAAACATTATAAGCAGGATTGACTGTATAAGATTTTGTAAAAATGGCAGAGTCTATACAAATAATGATAAAAAGCTCAAAGAAAATTTTGTATGTCTAATGGCTGAGAACAGACTCATACAAATAAAGAAGGCTACACAAATCTCAGCAAATTTTTGTGATGTTCTCACTCTAGTGATGACAGAGAATCTTAAAATGTTTTTTTTCATTTTTTTATGAGTTAATAAAACACAAATACAGATGAAAGGTAGAAGTTAACAGAAGTAGTTTCTTCACTCAGTTAAGAAACTGAGAAGAAATATATAAATATTTCTCCTCAGTTTTTCCTATCCTTTAATTAAGACACTCCCAAAGTTTCATAGCTTTCTGATGTGTAGTTAAACAAGCCAACTTCGATTATAGACATCCCATATTTTTTTCTATTTAGTTCATCTATTTTTGTAAGAATTTCTCTATTAAAAGCTATAACTACCAAAATTAATACACAAAAGCGTAGTGTATCTGACGTTTTTAATAAATCAAGATTATAGTATTAAACACAAACACATTGAGCTTAAACTACATATGAATGCAGTCAGTGAAACATAGGGGACCCAGACATGCAGGGAATAGACAAGGTTCGAACTAGCCAATTCAACTGATTCTTGGAGTCCACTGTATTTTAAAATTGCCTGGATACAAAAACTTGCATTCCATGGTATGCTGGTCTACCTCACTGTTTTTTGGTAAGCTGGCTGATGTGAAAAGAGGAGGAAATGTACACACCATTTCTGAAAAGTTGTTTCCCCTTTGAACCTAACATTTGGTAAGAAGCAAGAGTAACAGCTTTGACTTCTAGCTATTTATTAATAGTTGATGTCTAAGATATTTTACTTCTTATTTCCTACATTACTATCTAAAACAGCGGTTCTCAACCGGTGCTCTGCGAGCCTTTGGGGCTCCGCGGCCACTCAAGGAAAATAAATCAGTAACTTTGGTGAATAAATAAAAAATGTGCCCACAGGGCTCCTCCATATAAATTGTAGACCAGAAAGGGCTCTGCGAGTCAGAAAAGGTTGAGAACTGCTGATCTAGAAAATATTTCAGATTCACTTTAAGAGATTAATTGTTCAAAACACTTCTTTTAAGGCCTCTTTCAGATGCAGATGGAGCACCTGCTGATGCTCATAGCCATACCTCTTCCACATGCCATCCTAACTCGAGAACTGCTATTGAATTAGAATCTTTTCAGATGCAGTGGGAGAGGGAAATCGCCCACCTGTGGATGAAATGTATGAGCGGGTGTGTGTAGTTAGTGGTGTGCTCGCCTCCAAGTGGTGGGCACGATTGAGCATTAGTTTCTGTGTATCTCTTCATGTCTAATCACACAACAGATCTATCGCCCCTGCTTCAGGTGTTTCTAGTGTTCTTGTGGACATTAATTAATCTTGCGGACATTAATCAATTAATTTTATGTTGTTTTTTTATTTATTTTGATTTTGGTTGCTATTAATCTATTTTTAACTGACTTTGTGTTTGTATAACACTGTTTAAAATTTTTTTAAAGTAAATATAATTTTTATATTAAATATTTTGTAAGCAGCAATTATTTCTGTGAATAATTGTAACAAGTATCTTTCAAAATGTATTTATTGTAAGTTTAATTCAGCTTTATCATTTTTTTTTTAATTTTTTGTTTGTTTATCAACAGGTATGAATTTTTTAAAATGAAAAAAAAAAATTCCTTCTGAATAGTTTTTGTTGTATGGTATATTAGGTTTCACACAAATCATAATTTGTAATAATTATTAAATAAAATTATATTTTTTCTTAATGGTTGTTATAAGCAGGATCTCCACTGTATTGTATATCAATTAAGAAGTTTAAAAAATAATAAAATCAATTTCCATTTTTTAAACTTGTCAAATACATTGTTTAAGGTATCAGCAATTCCTAAAATTAATTTGTTAAAAGAACAAATTGATACTCAAAATTTTCAAAATTCTTGGTTAGAAAATCGGGCATTAGTCTAATGTTTTCATTTCAGTATTTATTATTCTCTGTAATTTTTCTTCAGGCAAGGTTTATAACAAGAATGGAACCTTGTTTTCGCAGAACCAACTTTGATCTTTTGAGAGAAAAGATAGTGGAAATTTTCAAGGACCGGTTGGAATTAGTCGGAGTAGTAAGTCAATGGGAAGAATTTAGTACAAAGTTGTCCTCAGTTTTGCATGACATCATACCCTTTGTTCATAAAAAGCATGTCTGTACATCATGCCCCCTCTGGTTCATGGATAGTGTGTATAATCTTTATCTTGAAAAGAAAAGAGCATTCAGAGACTATAAAAGTGGACGAGGAACCTGTCATTGTTTACTGATGAAAGGGCATGGTAGAAAGTGATAAGGGATAGCAAAAAGGAAGTTGAATCTAGAGGCTGATAGGTAATATTGGCTCTAACCAAAAATCATTTTTCAGGTATGTCAATAATGGGAGTAAGGGGACAGTTAGCCCCCCCCCCCCCCGTCTCGATAGGAGGGTCTAGGGTAGAGAACAATGTAGGCATGTATAGTGCTTTTAGTGACTTTTTCCACATCAGTTTTTAATAGACGGGGCCAGTCTTAGACTTAGTGGTGCCCTGTGCAAAAACAGTAGTCGGCACCCTCTTTCCCAGGCACTGATCCAGAGTGATGTGTCAGAGGAGGCGATTTTTTCTAGTCATTGTTGTCCCATAAAATACAGGACAGATTCATTTTCCCACATTATCAGGCTCTTGGTAGGGTTATCGTCCCCATCACCCCCGCACCTGTCCCCCCCCCCCCGGTTGGATATAAAAGGATGTAGTTGGAAAAGCCTTCTTCCTAGAATGGGATTACTGCTATTTAACTTGTAAACAAGCATAAAAACCAACTTGTTTGATTTAATTAAGAGATTTAAAAACATTAAAAAACAACAAAATATCATGCATTTAACACAGGATACTTATCACAAAGGATCTATCTTATTCACACTTATTTTAATTGCATTTTTATGGTAAAATATGTGTAGTGCACACATCATGTAGGAGCTAAACTGATAATAAAAGTGGCTAAATTAAAGTGATATTTTTGTATGATTTCTTTCATATTTATAAAACTTATGAACTTCATTTGAAATTATCCCTTTCAAACCCAGTACTAAGAAATGAAAGGGGCAGTCCGGTAACTAGGCTGAGGCAACTTGGGTTGTGCCCCTTGCCCTCGAGCCAAATAGGGGGCCTTTATAACTCGTCCTTTTTCTGACTTCATTTCAAGGAGACTCTAAGAAAAAAATGCTCAGAGAAAGCACACTATGGCCCTGTGGAAGGGGTTGTTTTTTCTCTGTAGATTTTTTTTTAACCTCAGGGACTTCAGCTTTGATTTCAATGATAATGCACAATTCTTGAAGTTTGGGCTGAACATCCCTAAGGATAAAAAAAGAATATTTAAAGTGAAAAAAAGCAACCTGCACGTTTGTGCATACAGGGTCTAAAAGGATTATGCACATAATCGCCAGTAAAAGTGATAAATGTTGCAAAATTTATCAAACTTACCGAGAAGATTGGTGCATTACCAATATGCTTCACCGATTCAACGCATTTACTGTAGCATACATTTAATTCTATATTTCATCTCAGCTTCAAAAACCGCATTTCAAATATAGGAAGATGCATATACGAAATTTCTCTTATTCGAAATGGATTTGCCGCCACTCCACCTCTTTGTTTTGGATATGAGATACTATTTTATTTCCATGGGAATCTCAATTAACCTACCCTATTCTGCTGCACATAATCGGTAGATTATACGTTTAAAAAAATTATGTTAAAGTAAAAACAAAAAGTCGGAAATGAATTTCTTAGTGTGGATCAAAGCTGCATAAAGAGTTTTAACTTTGAAGTGGCTTTAGAGTGTGGATAAACCACCATGTCTTATCTACAGCTATTTTGTATGAGAGGTTTTGTTATAATTACGTTAAAAATGTATTTAAAAAACATTTTTTTTAAATATTTGTAGATGGGGTAGATTCCAGTACAAAAATTGACATTTTCTCCTCAAAACCGTATTAAACAACCCCCTTCCTTGAGACAGATTTTATATTGATAAATGAAATTTTCTCATGAGCAGGTTATATACTGCTGCGGACTATATATATGGGTGCCCTGTTTTTTTCAAACTAGTGAAGTTTGCATCTGCGCGTTATAAGCAGGAAGAAAGACAGAAAGAAATGGCTTACCTTCGAAATGACTTTAAGATAATTAAAATTCTTACAACTTATTTAAAACTAATATAACAAAAATTAAAATTGAAAATTCCACTAGGATCACCAGATTTTCAGTTTGATCGAATTTATATTCATGTTTTTGGCCCTTCTTGAAAGTCTGCATATCTTGTCAAGCAATCTCACCATTGATTTGTGATTTCGACATTCCTGCATCCTTCATTGGCTGACCGACTACTCCGAAAAGCAGGGCTGTCACCAAAATATGCTCTAGAAAGTGCTATCACCTCCCATTTACAAATTTGAAGTGTCAACAGTCTCTTGCGATTTGTATATACCATTATACGCATATATTGTTTTTTTAGATTTGAACAGCAATCAATGGCCCAACCCCACTTGAAAAGTCATAAAAAATGGGGAAATAACAATCATTTTACATTCCCATCTTCTCACTTGACAGCAGTTGTGGATCCAGGCCAGGGCGATGGGAGCGATCGCCCCCAGGAGCCTTCAAACAATAGGCGATGGGCGATCACCCCTCCCAAGAGCCTTCAATCAAACAACTTCAGTTACCTCACTTTTTTCTTTATTAATCCTTAATATTTTTTTTAATTAATTTCTTTTTTTTTCTTCTCAAATGTCCTTTGGCTAAAATTTGTGCACTTGAAGAAAATAATATTTTTTTCTAGTGGAATTTATAATATATTCGAACACATGTTCAACTTTTAGCATCTAGAACTTACACTGATTGGATTTGCAGGCAGAGGCATTAAAAACTCTGTAGGGTAAGGATAGTTGGTCATAGCTAAGTTTTCCCATGTGCCTTTGAGCCAGTTAATCAGTTCATCTATATTCAAATTTGTAAATTTGTCACAGAATTTGAAGTTCAGAGACAGCCACTGAATACCAGTTTCTGAAATAAAAATAAATACTGTATTTGCTTGCATATAAGACAAGGCATGATTTTAGAGATCAAAAAATAAAGAAAACACTAGATTAATTAAAGCAACTCCTTATTTCATTCACAGACAGTAGCATAAAATGTACTTATTTAGGCAAAAAAAATCATGTTTTCTTAACACTATCATTTTTCGTCTACTTGGACTCTCCCTCCAAAGCTTTGCTACAACTCCCAAAATAAAAATTACTAAAAAAATTGCAACAAATTTTTGCTTGCATATAATAGAATGACCTACATTTTTGAAACCGTGAAAATTGAACAAAAAACTTCATCCTATATGCAAGTAAATACAATATATTACATAAATACAATATATATATAAGCTTTTAAAAGGTTGAGAGGAGTTCCTCTCACTCTGCTAAAGTCAAGTTTTGGTAGAAGTATTTTATGGCACACACTGTCAAAAGCTTTTCTGATGTCAAGAAAAATAGCTATTGTTTTATGATAATTATCAATATTTTTAAAAACTGTAGAGGAGATTTCTAAAAGGGCTGATTCTGTATTTTTGTTAGGAAGAAATCCATATTGATTATCTGAGAAAAAGTTGGATTGATGAAGAAAAGAATAAAGTCTATTTTTGACTTTAAAAAATCTTTTTGATTGTACCTGACATTTATGTGTTTCGTTCTGTTATGAAACTCAGGGTTTCAGGTGAATAGCACTCTGTTATCGATGTGTAACACAGGAGGCTCTGTGGAACCAATAATTTCTCGAAGCAAAGAATGTAGCCAAATTGATTCTTTACCAGCTTGGCTGGCAGCCACAAATTCTGCTTCAGTTGTTGATAAGGCTACAAACTTTTGATACTGGCTCCTCCATGACACTGCTTCTCCACTGCACATGAATATTATTAAAGTGGGTGATCTCATTGTCAAAGAGGATCACCAGCATAATCTGCATCACTATATGACTCTAGGTCACACTTTGACTTATGTTGATACATTATCCCCCAGTACTCTTGAGATACCTCAATGTTCTTTTTACGATGCTCCAATGTATTTTCTGAGGTTTATCCAGCACCTGTGAAAGAACTTCACCCATAAAGCAGATGAGACAATAACCAGAAACAAACTCCCAATGACTTCACGATAGAGTATATCTGCTGAAAGTGAAACAGAATCAGCCACAATAGAGCCTTTCTCCATTGGGACACTAACTAGCTTTGATTCAGACATTTTGAATCAATCCAAAATTTTTCTGCAATAAGCAATTTAGTGTATAGATATGTCTCAATTTTAAAGGGCATTAATTTATATCCCTAGAAAATACCCAGGTATCTTCACAACCAAAGAGAATTTTGATTTCAATTTCATAAGGAACTCTTCACATGAATTTGCTTCATTGGCAGCTATTATGCCATTGCCAACATACAAAAACAGAAGGCGTGATTTTTCATCATAGAAAAATATGAATCAGATAATGATTGTTGCAACCCAGTCTCAGCTGTAAACATCTTGAATCTCTCATTCCAACACCTGAGTGCTTATTTTAGACCATAAATGCTTTTGAGGAATTTAGAAACTTGTTTTGTACCATCAGTGAATCCAGGTTAATCCATGAAAATTTCCTCATATAAATTCCTTCATAGAAGAAGGCTGTCGTGACATCAAACTGAGCGAGTATAAGATTCTTACTAGCAGCAATGTTAAAAAAAACAGTCCTTATTGTATCCCACCTCACAACTTGACTGAAGGCTTCTGAAAAATCGATACCAGCTTTCTAACTAAAGACCTTAGCAACAAGTCGAGCTTTATAATGCTGAATAGAATCATCTGCATTTTACTTCATATGAAAGACCCAGCGACAACCAATTTTCTACCGACAGAACTACAGCCTCGAAAAATAGCTTCTTCATATGTTTAAGGCTCACAGTGCTCTACCAGAAGAACATAATTATTCAATCTTGCTGGTGGTTTCAGCAGCTTGTTTCTATCTCCAGCAATAAACATTCCAACTTCGACAATTCTTTCTCCATAGGCAAGGATTCTCTGTTTCCTGCATGGACTGTTTTTGGTGTTAAGGAAGGATTAAATGGCACAAAGTAGTAGCTGTGACTTGTCATATGAATTGATGCTCCACTATCAGCGAACCATGTACCATCTGACTGAACATTTTCTGAAGAACATATAAAGGCATCAGCAGCTGGCTTATTCGTCTTGCCATTTTGTCTACAGTTATTTGCCAGATGACCAGCTTTTCTGCAAATGTAGCATTTCCTGTCAAGCTTTTTGAAAGACTTTTTCGACAACACCAAAACAGTATTTTCGGGCTTGACAGATAGCCTCATCTGAATAAGCCAGTCTTTTTGTCAACTTATTAATTGTTCTTTCTTGTACAGAAACAGATTCTGCATGCTCTGAAACTCAAAATATTCGACAGGAAGAGTCGACATGATCCTGTTCATAAGTAGAAGATCTGGCAGTTGTCTTCACCAATCTTTTTAACTCATCATTTAGCTCACTAAAATTCCATTGCAGCTGCAAAATTAAAGCGACAATAAATATCCTCTGAGGGATCTTTCTCACAGTTCCATGAGATAGTTGACACACTGCCTGAAACTGCTCATAAATGGAAATTAGCTTTTCTCAGATTGACATTGCAGAATCACAAGTTGAAGTCAACTTGGCATTGGCATCATCAATTGTACTCACCAATATCAGGTGAGCCAGAGTGTCACTTTTCATGAAGACTTTGCTGTTTGTCTGAAAAGCTGCCTTCTGTTCAGCAGTGGCATCTGCACCAGGATCGGTCGATCACCATTTACAATGCCCAAAACATTGTTGTGCCACAAAAGTAATTTGATTTGTCTCTTCTACACACACACTTTGTCCAATTCTTAGAACCTTCAAGTGTTCCAATGTTCACTTTGAACTCCATCATAAGTCACACAGTTCATAACACAGTAAATACTTACAGTGACTAAGCCTAATCACGCTACAATAGAAACATGCGAAGATGCAGGTTCACCCCAGTGCAATTATCCCGCAAAAATTTCTAAGAGGATGCCAAACGCAACTAGAATTTTTGAAATGCCTGGTCCCATAACCTAAACAATTTATTTTAGGTGATTGTTTACAAGTTTAAGTGGTTTAATTCTAATTAAATTAGACACCAAAAAATACACTTAGTCACACAACAAAGCTGCATTAAGAGCAACTTTCAAGCGGCTTTGTCACACAGAGAGCAAGTGTGTCAAAGCGTTGCCAGACAGCTTCCATAAAATAAAAAATAATACTGCAGAACGATTATGATTATAACCATTACAGTGTTTCACGTTCCACTTGGGCAGTTCTATGACCCCCTTTCATTTGACAGAACAGGTGATGTTCACCCTGTATATCATAACCAGATACGGATACATTTATCTTATAATCATTGCATTATGAAATTCAAACGGACAAAACTAATACCTGTCATTCCAAAACTCCTTATTACTTCCCATGATCTCTTTATTGATGCTGAACACTGAGAACCAGCTTGATGAAAATCAAGAGTCACTATTTCTGAAAATTTATTGCATGGTGTAAGAGCAGCAAACTGCAAAACAGGAGCACTAGATGCTATGGCTCTGAAACCAAAATATCACATCTTGAGATGGTATTTCTAAATTCAAATTCAATGACACCCCCCCCCCACACTCAAAAAAGCATGTATGTCATAAATTTATTTTACTTTTTTTTCAGTTCTATATAGATTTCTGTAAAAAAATGCCTTCATCAATGGTCTTGACCCTTGAGATGCACATGTTTAAGGGAGATCATGAAATTACAATGAAGAAAAATACAGCCAACCCTTGGTTTATAAATGACCGCTTTGCAAAACATTTGGTTTTTGAACTAGTCTTGGTTTACAAACATGCACACAAGGAGGCAAAAAATAACCCTTTATGAATACACAAGCCAGATTAAATCCAGAAGGAAGCATATTTCAAAAGTCTGTGGCCCATGGTGATTTATTTTTAATTGACAGAGGAGAAGGTTGAATTCAATATCATCAGAGTGAAGTTCTCACTCCCAATTAGGTCATTTTGATAATTTTTACTGCACCATGGTAATTTTCTGTACACAAGGGATAATTAGACCGGAACCTGCAATTTATTGCCAATTCCAAATGGCAGCTTGTTTTATTTTTTTTATACTCACCGAGAGGTTGGTGTGATAACCCCTCAATGTGGGACTACCTGTGGTAGCAGTCTTTTTCTGTCACTGTCATGTCGCCGTTTCTATTGTACCCTTGTGTCAGGAAAATTTCTGACAAAGACAAACCGGGTATCGAACTCGCGACACCTCTAAACATCCTTTTACTTTAGGCGAGTATCTTACCAACCTCAGCTACCACACCCACTCCCAAGTAGAACTCCTCTCATTCAGCATATAGATCAGCAAGTCATTTAAAACTTTTGTGAAGCTCTAAACTAAAAAAATTCTCAAGAAGCTAATGCTAACAGATTGCAACTCAAAAATGCATCTGAAAGAACAGGTACCCAATGATTATGGTTCACCAAAAATAATGTAATATCGGCCCTGCTAAGATTCCGTGGTTGCGTTTGAAGTCAGTTTGTGAAATCCTAACAAGCAGTCGATGGGAGAAAATATCTTTAAATGTTTTTAAAATATTTTGAAAAAAAGTCTAAAAATTTAAGGTGTCTTTTTGGGAACTGCGAAAGAAAAATTCCAAAAATGTTCAAAGATGTCCCAAAAGTAAACAAAAATGATCCAAGAGATATTATCAATGATTTGCAAGTTGAAAGTCTCCCTCCCCCTTTTTCTTTCTATGTCCGTGTTTAAAAATATTCAAATCATATAATTCTGCCCAGATTAGTTTTACTTCTGAAATATAAAATTTAATTTAATTTTTTTATAGATTCAATATTGAGTAATATATACTTTTAGATATGAGGGTGGGGGGACCAAAACCATTCAAGTGTTTAAGACCTTCAAACGTTTTAATCCGACCTTGCGGTCAATGACACAAAACTTGGTAGCAAGTGTCTCAAATAATCATGAAATTGTCTTGGAGGATATTGTGCTCCATGACGAGATTTCAAGGGCACTAACAATGAGAATACAGATTATATTAATGAAGCAAACATGGCTTTGTCACTGTTTTCCTTTCATCTCTTTCATATTGTGACAAAACAGAAAAATAATACAAAGAATTAATTATTATTAACTTTAAGAATTATCAATTTAAGATATTATTATTAACTCTAGAATCTAAGATTATCATTTAACAAAGCATATTTTATTCTTGTTTTTTTTTTTCATTATTATTTCTGAATTATTCCGGTGAATGTTTGTGGTGTTCTGGTTGGATTTTGAGTGGGCTGTTGTAGTTGTTCTGTAATGAAAAATAAAAGAAACTATGTGACATCTTTTGATGGAGGCGCCAGGTAATCTAGAATTACAGAAAACTTATTAATAAGAAGTCATAGACTGCAAGGGCTGAGTTATGAACCTGTATCACTGCCTGACTTATGGAGAAGAGAAGACTCCGGTACCCAATGGCTATAGTCCAAGAATCCGGAAGGTGATTTGTTAGCTTGATCTATTTAATCTGCTCCTGGTATGTTCCAGTTTATCCTACATATCAAGTGCTTCAGGACCACTGCACATTTTCTGGAACTGATGGTCAAAATCTCCAGAAGTGGTTGAAAGATTATGAAAGTACCACCAATGAAAATCATTGGGATGATTCAGTTTGCTTAACTAACATTGTGTTCTCTTTGATTGACACAGCTAGACAATGATTTGAAAACAATGACCTCATCCCTAGCTGGAAAATTTTTCAACAAGACTTCAAAAAGGCATTTAGACAACCCGAAGATATCAAGCGATAAGCAGAAGACCTGTTGAGAACCAAGGCACAGCATCCATGTGAGAATTTTTGAGTCCTACATCTAAGATGTTCTGGCATTATGTTGCCAAGTTGATCCATCAATGGCAGATGACCAGAAAATTTCCCATCTCATGAAAAGAATCGCAGAGGATTTCTACCAAGTCTTGATGAACAAAGAAGCTGCTATAGTGGGCCAGTTTATTTTTAATTGTTGACATATCAAGGCTATGAAGAAACGTCTCATAATTAAGCTGCAATTTGAAAGGCTACCAAATGCAACTGCTGTATTTTCTGTGAACACAGAAAGTTTGTCAACATTGATCTGATGCATTGTTGAAGAAGAAATTCAACAAGCACGGGTGGAAAATGAAAATTTGATTTTTGTAGCAGCAAAAATGTTGTTTTTATAGCAGCAAAAATGTTGTTTTTGTAGCAACATTTATCAGTTTTGTAGCACTTTAAAATTTTGGCAGTAAATAAAATACACGGTTTTTATACACATATATGCGGTAGCATACACAGGATTACTTTTTACTTCAGAAAAGTGTTATCTCAAATCTAATCCTCTAGAAGAAATTTTTTTTTTTAATTTTTAAAATCATAAAAAAATTTTGAGACACTTCTTGATATTCATATATATTTTTACATTCTCTATAATATCAATAAATGAAAGGCTAACATATGGTATTACAGATTTTAGAAATAATTTGAAAATGAGTATTTTTAGATTTATCTTGTAGACCTGGTAATCACTAATTAAACAAAATCATTAAAGGAGATACTTAAAACTCATTAGAAGAGTAATTATCTTTCTTGTTTTTGACGCTGATGCAAGTCTAAGTTGTGCTTTTGTTCTATTCAGTTTCAAACATTTTTGAACATTTTATCTTGCTTCTTTTACCAGAATTTACCCATTTCATATTTAAAATGATAAGTGTTTGTTTTTGAGTTCGCTCTTGATCATTACCTCAGTTTGATTGAACATACTTTGAGATGACTTCTTTTGCTGGGTCATTCTTAGAATATTTATTAGAAATTCTCAGAAATTTAAATAGAGTGATTGAAACTGTAGACTTAAATTATTTTTAACTTAAACGATTGTAATTTAAACTATGGAATTAAATTATTTTTGATTTAAACTATAGAAACAAAAACTGTAGAATAATGATTAAACTATTAGATATTTATAATACAATGATTCTATTTTGGCACAAAATTCAATCCAAGTACATCTGTTTTCATTATCTATTTTTCACTGATTTGCAATTACTCCATGTGTATTTTATTTTTAAGCATCTTTAACAGATTTCCAGTCTCTCATTTTGTTTCCAAGTTTTCTATTATTCATGTTCTATTATTCATTCTCTTGATATACCATTTCCGTTTCATCATTCACCAGCATGTTTAGTGTTTAATGGAAAATGGTTTCCAGATGAGCATTAATTAAAATTACTTTGTTCCATGGTCATTGTTAGCTTCAAACAAACGAAAAAGATAATTCATGTAAGTGTTGCGCTTGTTTTGTGTTAAAGTGCTGCCATCTATCTTCCAAATCAAAAATGAGAATGAAAATGAAATTTTTTTTCTGCAAATTTCAAACTATGGCTATATTGGATGGAAAAATTTTCAGAAACCATTGTAATTTCTGATTCATTTCATCTAGCTGGAACACAACTCGGATAGTATACAATAAATATGTGTAAGTTTATGAAGTAAGTGAATATAAAGCCCAGGATAAGAGCTTTAATGAGTAAACTGCCTATGTTATTTCTCACCATATTACTCATGGCATATACAAAAATCTGTGAGTTTCCTCCAGGTAATTTTACTCATGCGGCTTATATGCCAGAAAGGCACCAAAATGATGTCTTGCACAGGTGAGAATTTTGTCTCAAGCCTTGCCTGCTCATTCACATGATTGCACAGGGGCTATTATATATATATTTTTTAATAAAGGGACCCGTGAAAAATTGTGACTAGTGTGTGCATAGAAAATAATGACCTAGGCAAACCACATTCCTAGATGTGGAAGCCCCTATACATGTCGGTATAGCTGCTCTATCTCAAAGCAATGTAGCCTGAGTGGGATGACCGTTAAAAAAAGGACAGGTCCAGGATGATTTATTTCATAAGTTTGTTAGATCATCTCGTATTTTATGATACAGACCAATGTTTCTGACAGTATTCAGATCTTGGAAAAGGCGATTGCCTTCCTCTGGAACTGTGTCTGTTTTGGAATCGGCTATAAATTGTAGATCCCAATACAATTAACCCTGGTATGCAGAATATGATAATGATGTGACAAAAATGGTCACTGTAGCTGCGAGGGATGCTAGTTTGTTACCTTATTTTAATATATTTACTAAATTTTAATTAATGCGCAACTGGAAACCATTTTCCATTAAACACTAAACATGCCAGTGAATGGTGTAAAAGGAAATGACATATCAAGAGAATGAATAATAGAAAACTTGGAAGCAAAACGAGAGACTGAAAATCTGTTAAAGATGCTGGAAAATAAAATACATGGAGCAATCACAAATCAGTTAAAGATAAGGAGTGAAAACAGATGGGGAGGGTGAGTAAGCATGAAGTAAAGCAAAGCATCACTCATTACAGATTACTTGGAAAAAAGATGGAGTTCAGCCCATACCCCTAAAGAAAAAGGGTTATCTTAGAGGGTGTTGGTTCAGCAGTCTGGAAGAAAAAAAAAGCTCTTTTCTTGACTGAAGGCTGCCACACCCTTCCCAGCCAACAACAAAGAATATTTCAACGGCTAAATTTTGGCTCTCTTTGAAAGTAAAAGAACAGAACAGTAGGTACAAAGCAGGTTTTCTGCATACAAGAAAAAGAAAGTATTTTCTAATTTTAATTATGCGAGACATGGGGGGTGCCTGAGTGGCATGGTGGTAAGATGCTTGTCTACTACCGTGAAGGTTGTTGTCATGTGTCATGGTCCCGGGTTCAAATTCGAGGGAGGCTATAGATAAGATATTTTCCCCATTTTTCTCTAATGAGCTTGAGGCAACCACCGATAGACAGTGTCTTTATTTCCAACCCATCTCCTTAATGGCAGTAAATTGCAATATAGCGATATGACCAGAGTTGGTGTTTGGTGAAGTAGTCATATGGGGGATGTGTGTCCTGCTGTAGTAGACAACAATATTAAAGAATCTTCTATATAACAAAGATTCTTTCATTGGCGCCAGTCGGGCTTTGATGAAAGTCTTTGGGCCATGGTTAGCCATCAGGGAAATAGAAACACTGTTTCTGAAACAGTGTTAACCCCTTCGCTTACTAGCGATTGGCAAGAAATTCGGATGATCTCAGTTTGACAAATTAGCAATAAATATGGTAAACCTTGTTCTAACCCAACCGCATGGTAGAAATGCATATTTTCCTGGATAAGCATTTATTATTATGTTAAAATTTAGATTGATTATATACATATATAGACAAGAATTTATATAGCAGGAGCAGAGGGTATAGACCACAGTTTTCCAAAATTTTTGTTCCATTGCCCCCTTCATCAGAAATTTTTTTTCTCATTGCCGCCCCCCCCCCCAACTCAGAAGATACCATAGGATACTGTATCCATAGCTTCCATCACCTCCGTGGACTATACCATTGCGCACTTTGAAAAACACCGATCTTATTGGCTTGATGTTCAGGGTGAAACTATGTGAGTTCCCCTTACATAACACTAGGTGGTGTTGCATGTCTTACACGATAGTCCTTATCAGTGTTATTGGTTTAGTTTTTTTTTATAAGGACACTACAATAATTAATAAATACCCTCCGTTGTGAAAAGCACTTGAGGTGTGGTTCTGTTTTGGTTGGAAAATAATTGTTGTTCATTGTTGGTTAGTGGAACCATCTCTTGTAACCATATGTTAGGGACAGTCGAAGATGCGTGAGCATGCATCCTCATGTCCAAGTTTGAGAATTTCTGGTAACTCTACTTTAACGCTTTCTCTCACATATTGAGTAAAAAATAATGTTGTTACACATAGGAATCCCTGCCGGCTTAAAAAATCCTTCTGAGCTAAATAAAAAAATCTTTATTTCAGTGTTACTAATTATCCTTTTTATTTTCCAGATAGTGGGTACATTCTCTTTAATTTCATTTGCACAGACCTGATGTTTCTTTGTGCATAGAATTTCAATATCTGTGAAGAATGATGAAGAATATGATGAAAGAATAACATGCTACCTTATACCATGTAGAGAATTTTTTCTGCTCAGTAAAAAACTATGTACACGGAAGCACATTCTCATTAATTCTCAAACCCTAAACAAGCAATTTGTAAAATTATTAACCATGTACAAATGGTGTCTTTCTTAGTTACTTTTGTTTATTTATACTAAACTGGTTAAAATAAAATTTTATCAGCCAAAACATGCCTTTTAGAAAACTTACACAGAAAGCTACTCAGGAAACTTATACAGTACAGGATGTATTATATTGAGAAACATCATTAAACTAGAACCCCTTCTGCCATCTATCAAATTTAAAAAAAGAACTATTATTATTGGAATTGGTGGCCAGTTTTTGATTAGTGTCCCACATGAAAAAAATTTATATAGTATGATGTTAGTAAATATTTGTGATGAGTAATAATATAGATTGAATTGTCAAGTTTGCTGCATAATTTCAATAGTTGATGTTTGTGTGTAGCAGAATAATATTAATATTTGCAATAAATGTAATAAAATAAATTAATTTAATTATAATGACAAGAACCTAAAAAAGGCCACACTTTGCGAGTATTACTAATTTTATTCTACAATACGCAGACATCAACTGTTGAAGTTTTGCAGCAAACTTGATAATTCAATCTCTATTATTGCTCAAAAAATATTTACTGATATATTATTTTTTTGCATGCGACACACTAATCAAAAACCGGCCACCAATTCTACTCATAAGAGTTGTTTTTTCATTTGATAGGTGGCAGAAGGGGGGTTCTAGTTTAATGATGTTTCTTAATATAATACATCCTGTACAGCATAGTAGTTTCTAAAAGGCACATTTTGGCTGATAAAACTTTGTTTTCACCCATTTGATAGTTATGAACAAAAGTAACTAAGAAAGACACAATTTTTTCATGGTTAATAAGTTTACAAATGGCACGTTTAGAGTTTGAGAACGATTAAGAATGCTTACATGTACACTAGAGTTTTTTGCTGCGGAGAAAAAAATTACCTACATTGTATAACGGAGCATGTTATTTTTGTCATTCGGCATGGATATAGAATTTCTATGAGCAGAGAAACAGGCCAGGTGAAATAAAGCACAGATCCCCCCATCTGAAAGAAAAGGTTAAAAGGTACATTTTTATGTAGGAATAATATTTTTCCTTTCCCTGCAAGTATCTCTGAGCTCATCGTGCCCCCAACAATCCTGGAGCAAACCCCCTGCCCCCAAACTGAGATATTTAGTGGGTTTTACTCTATAGTAAATTTATAATGTAAAAACCTTTTACCTATAACAAACCTTTTATGATATTTTAACCAATTTTTGTTAGTTTTAATGCTTTTTCAAGGGTGATCTTCCAAAGGTTGACCCTGCGTACACTTCTGTCTATACACCACCCAGACTAAGAGGTAGTGGTGGAGCCTTCTTTCATTTTGCCCTGTGGGCTATGATGCTGTTGAGACAGCAGTATATGAACACACTTTTTTTTTTGATAAATATTCAAAAAATTTATTTGAAACCGTAGAACAGCCTCATCATCATCAAGGGTTCTGCTGAACAGCCTTATAACCATCAAGGGCTTTGTAAAAATTCTACGTTGGAAACCCCTGCACTAGCCTCACATGAATGTAGACTGATTTTTCCAAATGCTGGGTACTTTTTGTAAGCATCAGTTGTGATAGCCAGCAACACTGATCCCTTTCATTCATGAGCATGAAGTGAACACATGAAGTCATGTGTAACTAACCTCCTTTGCTTCTATGATCACGTGATGAAGGCTTTGGGTAAGGGTAAAAATGTAGATGTTGTTTACCTTGATTTCCAGAATGCATTGGATCGGGTCCAACATGGTAAACTCTTGAAGCATTTACACAAGATTGGGGGCAACTTGCTGAATTGGATAGAATCATGGTCAAGAAATTGGTCAAAACGGGTTATGGTGAACTGGGAATTCTCTGGTTGGACAGGCATCACAAGTGGAGTTCCTCAAGGAAGTGCCCTTGGCCCCCATACTTTCTGCACTTTTTATCAATAAACTTTATCAGAGTATGGATAGGATTGCTGGCAAATTTGCAGATGATGTGAAGCTACGTTGGTAGTTGGGAATCAAAGCGATAGGGAGTTGCTCCAGACCAACTTAAACAGGATTGGAGTATGGGAAAATGAATGGAGCATGATGTTTAGCACCGACAAGTGCATGGTCACTTGTTTTGGTTCAAACAACCCACGTTTCTCTTACGAGTTGAATGGTGTCACTATTCCGTATGCAACTAGGGTCACTGATTTGGTAATTCTCATTGACGGCGGTTTAGGTTTTCTGAACATTGTTCGGTTCAGGTCAAAAAAGTGAATAGAATGCTCAGTTTAATTTTCAAAAAGGTCTCTTTGCATTCTCCTAAAGTCATTCTTCTGCTTTTCCGAGGCTTAGTTCGTCCTGGACTGGAGTATGATGTAATGTTTTGGAGACCATACCAACAAAGGGACATAGACTTGGTTGAAGGGGTGCAGAAAAGAGCTACGTGTGTCCTTATTGACACACAAGGCTTGAGTTGTGAAGAAAGACTTCATTTTTTGAATATGTTTACATTGGATGACCGCATGTGTCGGGGAAATATGATCAAAGTGTTCAAAATTTCCAGCGGGATGGATAGGATGGACCATGAATTATCAGTATAGCATCAATCGACTGCGCTTTTACAAGGGACACCAATATCGATTGGTAAGGGACAATTCTAGGTTGTGGTGTTGCAGGGAATTCTTCTCTAATAGGGTTGTTAATAAATGGAATAGCTTACCCCCAGGAGTAGTAAATACTAACACAATTGACGTGTTTAAAAAGAAATATGATAAACACGCTGGGGTAAATTGAGAAGCTATCCATACTCAGAATAAGACAACTGTAAATATATTTTATGGGCGTTGTATAACATTTTAATCATGTATATACATTTTTTCTAGTTTTTGTAATTGAATTTTTAATTGGGTTGCTGTATTTTAAAAATATAGACATCCATATTTGTTATGGGCATCTTTTTCTCAGCCACCTTGCTGGGTATTTTGCCTGTTGTGGCCTTGTATTTGTATTTATGATCGTAAAGATTTTTTTCTCAACAATGAATTTTATTTTTGTCTTGAAAAAGTTTATTTCTCATTTTATCCAACAAAATTCAGATGAAAAAATATGTTACCCATGTACTACATGAGGATACTTCATACGCATCCATGCCGCCAACATTCCCCCGTATGATCCGCCAAATGCAATCACTTTGCTATTTTCTGCTTTTGAAATAGTTTTTTTCAGATAATTGATAAGTACTGCATAATCTGCAAGAGCTTGTTCTGTAGTCAAATAACCCATAAAAGTATGGTCCTGTAGGAGACATTTAAATGTGTGTTAATCATGTTAGATGAAAATCCAAAAAAGAATTTTAAAACTTTTAGTGAGCATGATAAAAATAGTGAAAAAAATTGCTAAGAAAATTAGAATAAAATTCAGTAAACAGTCTTGATATATCATTCATGGACTGCAATAGTGGCATAACTAAAACATTGATTGTTATTATGGACCATTAAGATTGATGATCTAAATGGTGGCAATTTTATTTATTTATACAATATTGTTGGCACAAGAGTATGCGGTGCACAATAGTACGCGGTAGATTACACATATGCTTTGAAACATTAGACAAGAAATCAGAGATCGTGAGGGAGTTAACAATAGTAGAGGGGAGTATATTAGGAATTTTACAGTGATAGAATTTCTTTATCAAAAAGAAAAAATAAGGAGTGTCACAATTACAATTCCTTGAATAAACACGATAAGCAGTCAATGAATAGATAACCCCTGGAGCACTGCTCAAGGGTTACCCATCTATTAGAGGAAACCAAGTGGATGAACTCCCTTAAGATAAACTTACACACAAAATTATCACAGCAGCTTCAGTGTGTCACTTTGCCCATAGCATTAGCCATTACAATAACTATGAGTATAGTTAGTCCGTGAGAATTGGCCTATAGTTTACGAGCAAAGAACAGCCTTGCAAGAATACACAGGGACAGTGTGATGATTTCTAGTAAGATTTCTAGAGCTATTTACTACATAATAAATTTGAAAAAAATAAAATTATATGGTAGATTTCAAGTGATGTTTTTGTTTTTTATTTGTAGTGCAAAGCATTTCAAAAGATTAACTGGCAGTCAGGTTAGAATTTGATGGGAATCAAATCCAGACTTTAAAACTTTCAAGGAAAAGAAATATTGTGGCGGTCAAAATGGTGAATCTTCAATTGACCATGGAAACATTTGGCCAAATGGTTCAAATTTACTTGATAATGCATGACATGATCATTACAAAAATATTATGTCGTGTAGGATGACAAACTTTAGAATGTTAAGAATAGGGAGATTAAGAAAATATAGGAAATTTTGCAACAAGACCAGAGTTTTATTTCTGAAGAAGAAATTGAACTTTTCTTTCTAAAGTTCACCTCGGCATGAATATACAGAAAGTCTTTCTTTTGGATGGGTTGTGGGCTGAGAAATTAACATCTCTCTCTACTGTTGCCGCCTGGGGACCTATCACGTTAAGGAGGAAAGTTAAGGAGGCTATTATGTCTGTTATGCACATCATGCTACTGTGCGCGCGATAATATGGAAAGAAATAGTTGAGTCTCTGTGGTGCATTGGTTAGTGCATTTGCCTGAATTGCAAGAGAGTGAGGGTTCAATTCCCTGAAAACAAACTTTTTTTCCAAAGTTTACTTAGGCACAAATACCCTTAGTAGTCCTTAATAGTCTCTTTCTTGGATAGTAGATTTTGTCATGAAAAATTCAAGCAACATTTGTCCTGTACGTCACTAAATTAATTGGTAGGATATTTTGTAATTAAAATGTGGAAAAGCAATTTAAATAGCAGCATATCAGAGATTTTTTTATAAAATTTTGAATATTTATATCGGGTGTACAACTTTCAGTCTGTGAAATGTGCTCCAGAAGAAAAGTGTTAATACAAACATCACGACAGGTATACCAGTTTTTAGCACACAAGTGGTAGCTATATCATGTATCTGGCTTAAGGACTGAAAAGTTTGTGCATCCTTATTTATATATTAATGTATAATAAAAATTCTAATGAAATTTAATGATTTTAGAAATTGCATGCATATTATTTATCTACAGGTAATTAATACTTCAACAACTCCACAATAAACAAACCACATGTCTACCACTGTAGAAGCACGATTTACCTATGAAAGTGGCTCTGTTAGACCTTATTATTGTGAAACCAAACTGTGCGTGTGCATTTATGTTAGAGTTAAGTGTTGTGTTAATGTACTGTCATCTATCTTCCAAACTGAAATCGAGAAACTTGCACATGATCTGGGGATATTTTTTCAAAGAAAAGAATGGCTCAAATTCATGTCTCAAAGTATCAAAGCCAGTGAAAATCAACTTATCTGACCACCACTGTATTAGTTGTGTTCTAATTTGCACTTTTATGATGCAAAGTCATGACAATAACCACACAACTGCTCAGCATTTTATCTGCATATACTACTACTACTGAACTGTACATGCACCTTGCAAATATTCTTCTGGGTAATTCCTAATAAATTGGTGAATGCCGGAAAGTGTTTCATGTGTATATATGTGGCCCTAGTATTCTTATGATTAGGGCCATAGTGACAGGGGGGCTTGGGGGTCTGGTTCCCCCTTCCTGAAATGTGAGAAAATGACTGAAAAAATGGTCAAAAAACCTATTGTTCTATCACTTTGTCCCCCCCCCCCCAAAATGCAAGCGGTCTCTCTCCGAACGAAATTTATGGCTACAGGCCTGCTTATGATGTCTGAGTCATGAGTGTTTCATGTGCGAGAAGTGCTGCCATATGTTTTTCATTTTTAAGATTAAAGTTGCAAGTGCCTGAACTTTTGTTTATATAAATATTGAGTTGAAGGTCAACCTGATCTCTGCAGTCTGCAAAGACTTTTTTTTCATGGGCTCACATTCATGTCTCAAAAGTTGGAAAATCACAGTTGGAAAGTCCTGATTTTATTATTATTCACCCATTAATGGGGAGTTCGACACTGTCTAATATGTTTTACAAATTATGATAACTTTTTTAATGTACAGTATGTTACATAGATCCCCTAAGAAAGTCTTTCAGCCGAGTAACTATGAAACCGAAATAAACAGTTAAAGAAAGGATTTTTTTACATTACATTTGTCTCCACTATAGGTAGGCCATTGTAAAAGTAGCTTCATGGGTACATAGCTACAACTGCCAAATATGGTATTATTGTGAACAGGAGTACAGAAATAATTGTAAACAAGGAAGAAGGATACACCTTCTGACCTCCTACATAGTCTTGCAGGTTGATAATGAAAACTTATGAGGAAAAAATAGATCTGGCTTAACCTTAGCTTCAAAAAATGCGTAAAAAAAAATTGATAACATAAACCGAAGTCTTGACAACTATAAACAAATTTTTCCCCATGTTATTATATTGGTCCATTCTGCATTTTGTGAAAGGAAGTGATAACAATACCCAAATGACTATACTATCCATGATTCTAATAAGTGGTATCTACTGCATTTATTACACTTTGTGAATTGTAAATCATAATTTTCTTGCACAATATATAATCATGCAAGAAAATTAATCATTTGTATATTAAAATCATTTATATATATCCTGTATTAAAGGAATAGAATTATTTAAATTTTTGTTACTTTTTTTTTTTTAGTCCTCTTGAACTTCAAATGAAGTTAGTTTATATTTATAACTAAGCCTTTTTCATATTTATCTTTATCAAGAGGAAAATTTGCACTTACAGCAAAGGATTTATCACCATATGGTAGTGAATACCCATAATATCGATGTTCTGCAAATACAAGAAGAGCATGAAACTTTGGGGCTATCTCCCACATAAAACCCTATCAAATGAAAAAATCATATATATATATATATATTACAAATATAGGAACAAAATCTGAAGTGAATAAACATTTTGTTACTTTTTAATTATGATTAGTTTCACAGAAATAAATTTTACTCTCTCTCTAGAAGTATAAATTTAATTAGCACCACTAATATATTGTATATGAAAAATGATAGGCTTAATCACTTTCTTACCAGAATGAAAATTTTGAAAAGATTTTAATCTTGGGGGGGGGAGAGAAGAAGCTATCAAAATAAAAACTTCTTTTACATCTGTATACTCTTTCCAGAAATTGAACAACTGATACTGAATTAGTTCCAAAGTAAAAACCTAGCAAACATGAAAAAAAGTTGTTCAACTGAAGGTAAATGTATTGTACTATTTTCAGTCAACACAAGAAATATAGGCTCCTTAAGATGATGGGTGGGAAAATTTATTAATAGTACCTATGAATGAATATGGAGAATGATTTTATGGTGATTCTAGAGATTTATACTTACAGTGTTGTTAGCAAAGAGAGTGATATCTCCTTCATTTCCAGTGTAGAAAAAGATTGGGCCACCAGCATGGTCCCAGTATAAATCAGATATCAAATATCTCTGTTCAAAATAATCATCATTTGTATAAGCAAAGTGGTCAACCTGAAAAGAAAGATGTAAAAAAAAAACACTTCACCAAGATAGGATAACTTTGAATTAAATTCTATCTAAAAAAAGGTATACTGTAATTTCGTGCATATAATCCACAGATGAAAGTTTCACTATTTTGAGGAAAAATATCATTATATAGTCTGCAGAGGCATGTAATCCGTATGTGAAATTTTATTCACATTAATAATGTAATCTTAAGCAATCAAAGGGGTTGTTGATCAAGTTTATGTAGACAGAATGCCAATTTTTCTACTACCGTCGTATATGCCAGCCATAAATCTTTGAAAAGTTAATTTTTAAAATATTTTTGTTTCAACCTCTCAAAAAAAAAAAAAAAAAAAAAAAAGAGAAAGATGTATAGCAGTATATAATCCTCACTAAGAGAGAAACATGCTCTTTAAATATATATATTATGTTTCTTTTACAATTTGGTGTGCCGAGTGGATAATACATAGGAGTATGGGTATTTTCTTGGATAAGGTATTTATATTATTACATTAAACTTTAGATCGATTATATACATATTTATAGATAGACAAGAATTTACATAGCGGGGGCAGAAAATACAGACATCTTATCTTCTCGATGTCTGGGATGGCACTCTGTGAGTCCCCTTGCATAACACTAGGGGGCATTGTATGTTCTATGCGATAGTCTTTATCAGTCTTAGTTTAGTTCTTTTTATAACTTTGCAGATATTGGGGGGATATGATTGAAGTGTTCAAAATTTTTAATGGGATGGATAAGATTGACCATGAGTTATTAATACACCATCAATCAACTCCTTTGACGAAGGGACACCAATATCGTTTAGTAAACGACAATTCCAGGTTGTGGTTTCACAGGGAGTTTTCCTCTAATAGGGTTGTCAATAAATGGAATAGCTTACCTCCAAGGGTCATGAATTCTAACACAATTGACACGTTTAAAAAGAAGTACTATGATAGACACAGTGGGATAAATCTAGAAGCCATCCATACACTTAGTTAAAACAAATATAATCTTTATGCGCAGTGTATTATATATTATTAATTTTTTTTGTTGATATATGCTTTTATATTGGGTAGTTTGGTTTTTTACTTGACATCCATATTTTTTATGGGATATTTTTTCAGCCAGTATGTAGGGAAATTTGCCTGTTGTGGCCCTTATATCTGTATATATAAGGATACCACATTCCTTCCCGCTAATTAAAGATCCCACAGGATAGAAGTTTCCCTGATTTGGTGGGAATGTCGCAAGGGAATGAGAGCGCTGAACATTGCTGGTGCATTCCTGGACATCTCTGGTGCCTTAGTTGGTGTTGGTAGATTGCTGCTGATCTCTGCCAGAGTTGTTTGTTCCTCTAGACAATTTGTACCTCAGGGTCTGCAGGGAAAGGAGTTGATGAAAGTTTGCCCGAGACTCTGGGTACCACCAAGGTTGGCCGAACTTGAGTGCCAGCTGCTCTCATCTGGTCGACATGACATTAGAAGAAAGTTCCATTTACATCTACAGTGTAGTGTAAAACCCCATCTTTGTTGAGAACAGTTCCAAACTTTCATCTCTTATTGGCAGATCTGTAATCTTGCACAGCCACACAATCGCCTGGCTAAAAGGTTCGGTCATAGAAGTCTGTAACATTGTTTATGACTCTTTCTTGAACCCTAGTATATTTGGCAAGACTATATTAATGGGGTTCGTTTGTATTAGACTGGGGTTCGAGTCCCTGTGAGGGCAGTGATGATTTTTCTTCCTTGTAATCTTCATCTCCACAAATAACCAGTCTCTCAATGAATCTTGCATCACTTTGTGGTTTGTTGACGTCAAGCTTTATTGCTCTTTGACAGCTTCCATAAGAGCTTGGTTGTGTCTTATTAACTCTTCAACTAATATTTTCATTGTCAGGAGATTTATGAAAAACTTTTTCTCCTACCCTTTGTAGTCTTCGAGTAAATACTCTATCTAACTTTGAGCTGCATTGCCACTAGCTATGTTTCTTTTTACACTTGGGTATGCAGAGTAGATGGCGTATGGGTATTTTCTTGGATAGTATTTATTATATTACGTTACACTTAGATTGATTATATAAATATATAGATAAGCAAGAATTTATGTAGCGGGAGCAGAAAATACAGACATCTTATTTTCTCGATGTCCGGAGTGGAACTCTGAGTTTCCCTTACATAACACTAGGGGGCGTTATATGTTCTATGAGATAGTGCTTATCAGTCTTATTGGTTTAAGTCTTTTTATGTAAAGACACCATATATATAACCCCCACAGCTCTTCCTCCAACTCCAAGCCTTTTATTTACATGTTAACTGGTGGGGATTTTGCCCCACTAGCCTTTCTATTTGCCCCATCAGTGAAGATAAAAAATGACCACTAGTGGGCAAAGCCCTTTTCTTGTTTTCCTGAAGCAGCTTCAACTTCAAACCCTAGTAATACGAAGGGAGTAGAAGAAAAAACTCACACAAAAAGATTTCCCCATTTGCAAGACCGATTTTTTATGACTGATCTTTTTTTCAAGGAGGAAAAAGAAAGTTTAACTGAAAAGATAAGTTTTCCAGGGACCGACTTCTCTGGCATACGTCTTTTGCTCTCATAAAAAGTCCAACAAAGAACAGGTGGAGGATGGCAGAGGCGAAGGATATGACCATTGATTGACTTTTTTTGATGCTCATTAAAGTGAAAAACGATTTCTAACCCTAGTTATTAACCTTAAAAAAACCCTAAACCATTCCTAACCCTAGGAGCAGAAAGGATCTAAAGTTACCGGATTGTCATCAGATGCCGGGGCTAAAACATTCTATTTTAGAGCAATATAGATAAACATCAGTGTAGTAGTACAAAACCATTCAAATTCAGACACTACATGGTCTCCAGATTGGGAGAGGGAAATGAAGAAAAAAAGAAATACAATGGAGGGAGAGAACCCCATTTATACAGTTTTCGAGAGACCAGATCACAGGGCATAGTTTTTAGTTAGCCGTGATTCTCCCATAGTTTTTATTTAACTTTCGGATTATGCTTAAAAGTTATCTGAATATGATATATATGAATATATATAGGGCTGCAACTATGGGGGAGAAGGTGGGTCTGACGGCAGGGCTCTGAACCAAGCTGGGCTGGAAGAGATCTCGGCAACGGGATAAGTCCAGTGGCAAAGTTCTGGCGTTCATTCTTCAACCAGAGGGGCACCGAATTCACCCTTCACGTACACACACACACACAACTGCCCCTTACATGGGGCACCAAAATCCATGCTTGCCCCCAGCTAACAAAGTATCTAGTTGTAGCCCTGGGTACTACATTAACCTAATGAATATATTTTTATATAATTTTTCCCACACTATGACATTTTATTTCTAGAAATAAAAAGACTTTGACAAAAAACTTAAAAAAAAGACAGTAAAGAATTTTATATATTTTGGGGTTCAATGGTTAAATTATTGCAACATAGGATTCAGCAGTACCCAAATAATATTTATTTCTATTTCAATAAAAGTCAGATCAAATCTGTTGTCACCCTGCGAGAAGCCAAACTCTTATAATAGAGTGTTTTCCTCCAAGGATAAGGTAAGTACACACACATCACTACCAGCATTTAAATTACACCATTTCAAAATAAAAGTGCAAAGTGCATGAAAAGACATATGGGTACCTACAGGGCCAAAACTATAGGGGGAGCAGGCAGTTTGGTGCCCAGGATGCTGGATCAGAAAGGGCATAAAATTAATCCTTTAACTGCTTCTCCTACGTAGCGAGGGGTGCCTGTTTGCCCCAGATGACAAAGTATCTAGTTGTGGCCCTGGGTACCAAACACATACATTTATGAGCTATGTTCACTTGAAATACAATATAAACTGAGTTCAAGAAATTAATAAATTGTTTGTAATTACTGTAAAAATAAAATTCCCTGTTCTCACTCTACAGTTTACCCTTGGTTTACAAACGGCTCAGTTTGCAAATAATTTCATTCACAAACAACAGAAAATGATTTGGACAAACACACAAGCCAGAGAAAAGCACCTTGAACAAGTGAAACAGACTGAATCTCAAAGAAAGCTTTTTTCAGAAGTTTGTGGCCACAAGGCACAGTTTTTCTGATAGTATGTTAAAAACTTGTATTTCGTCAGAGTAAGGTTCTCTACTCCTCCCTAAAATGCAACTTCTCTCATCCACCCATGGATCAGCAGTCAAAACTTTTATGAAGCTCTAAACCAGGGGTCTTCAACCTTTCTCCAGTCGTGAGCGCTGCCTATACCCATCATCAAATGAGGAGCACCCCCTTATGGCAACTTTGACATACTTATACCATAATTGTAATCCTTGAATATAACTTTTACAAAGTTTTTAATTGAAGGGTTGAGCAATTGCTCATACGAACATGAAATCTAACACCAGCATTGAACACTCTTGGGGCTTCAAGGAGCAACATGGTTCTCACTAGCAACAGGTTAAAGATAGCTGCTCTAAACCAGGGCTGGATAAGTGCCAGGTTGACATGGTGGCTTTCTAAAGGGGGGGGGGTCTAAACTGCATACCACCCATTTCTAAATTGGAGTCTAAGGGTGGCATAAAATTTTCTGATTTCATCACACTACATCTTTTAACATGGGAAAAGTACAAGAAAACATTATTTAGGATCGTTTTTCTTGAGCAAAATACCATGCTTGTCTCCTAAGAAATTGAGGTGGCATCTAAATAATATTTTTATTTTGTCAAGCCTCTAAACTAAAGAACTTCATCACAGATGGTTTGCAGTAGTACCTTCCAAGAACTAACAGTAAATATGACTTCTAAAAACATTATTTCAATATTTTACAGTGTTTACATAGTTTTTATTGCCTCAGCCTGATAGCAAGTGATTTGCAAAACCATGAATTCGGCTCAGAACATTGTTTTTTAACCTTTCTTATCTCACGGCACACTTGGACCTACACACACAAAGTTAAACTTTTGCAATAAACTTGAATTGAGATTTTTAAAAATTACAGTTTTGATGATTTAATTACTAATCTATAGCAAATAATTTATTACTATTATAATAAAAAGGCAGTTCACATTTCTGAAATGAAACTCAATTATTAGTCATGAAATGATGTTTGAATGTCTTTGGAAGTAATTTATTCAATTTCTTTTAAAAATTCTCACTGAATATTTACGATCCTCTCAGGCACAGTGGTTGAGAAAGTCTGGCTTAGAGTGCAGTGTGGCAGAGATTTTTTGACACCGAGATTATAGATTATAATTATAAAATCAGACATTGTACTGGCATTGTTTTCATATTGCTTAAATTTCATCTCTTTTGTATTATGGCTATTTTTTCAGTGTTAGTTTAATGACCTCCATTGGTTTTATGCATAGTCATGGCCCCCATACCCAAGGCTAAGATCTTTGACGGGGACCCTCTAAATTGAACTTGGCGTGAAAAAAAATCATTCCGGGTCGGGTCTCAGGGCTAGAGCCCTGGCTCTTATGGGACCATGTGTACAGGGGCTGTTGGATAAGCTCACACCATATAAATCTCCTGGGTCCCAGGAACAAACTAATTAATTTTACATTATAAATTGCTATGGAAGAAATTTTTTCAGTTTACGAATGGACTTTAGGAATGAATTAAGTTCATAAACCTAGGGCGAACTGTACTAAATAAATGAATACAGTTTTGAGTTTAGTTGAGTAGGGAAGGGAAAAGTTTGAATTTGTAACAAACGGAAAAAAGATAAATGAACAATTTTTAATTCTAAGGAAAATATCGAAAATTTTTGTCTGAATATATTCAAAATAAAATGTTCAATAAGACACACACATTAGAATCTCTAATTAATATGAGGATTAAAATCTCACTTTTTGATCAAAAAAACGAGTTACATATTTAAATGAAGAACACAGAAAGCATGATTTGCATAAAAGGCAAAAATAAATTAAGAAAATTTGTGAATACATTTCTTTAAATTAACATGCGAGATTCACGAAAATAATTTGTCATGAGATTTCTTCTTCTTCAATTATACAGGGCTTTATGCCTGTCATGAGATTTCAAGCAGACGACACACATGCTTCACTTGAATTTATTATTCAGGGTTTTATACATCTATGGTTCATCCCCTGATGACGTGCTTACTTACATAAGCTGACCGTATTTTTCTCGAAAAATCAGGACTCCCAGTAAAATACAGGACATCGCTAAAAATGATGCCAAAGGAGAGAAAAGTTGCTATTTATTGCTAAAATCACTAAAAAATTGCTAACCATGGGCAATGAAGCGTAACTCCAAATTGCAGTGGATTAAAATAAATTCTGAAAAAATGTTTAAAAATGACAAATTTTCAGAAATTAGAGTCGGCTCGAGCTTACCTGCCGTCCGTGTGGCGTATTTCGCAAATGCTTCGCTATACCGTGATTACACAATATTTTTCGTAATTTTTTCCACACAGCCAATCACGTTGCTTCAGTCCCTACGATAATTTGCGTAACTCTACGATATCTTCATTTTCGTATCTGATCGCGAACAGTGGTGCAAACAAAGTAGACATTTGCACTGATGTTCCGCGAGACATTTCAAATGTGCAATCGCGCTATTTTCAATGTTATAAAAACGATTTTATTTTTTTAACCAACAAATTTATGCATTGAAAGCAAACTTAAATATTCAAACAGTTGAAGAAGGATAACGACTTCAAATTTCTGAAAATGTGATAGAAAATCCTTGCAAAAATTTTAGTAAAAAATTTCTCCAATTTATCAATGCATTTTTCGATAGTAAATCGACTAAAAATTAACCGATAAATTATAGTATGAAAAAATATATCGTACATGTTAATAAACGCAAACAACTATGAAATATTTAAATATCTATTTAAATATCAGAACTTCAGAAGAGTAAAGATATGCTAAAAGGAATTAAATTTCTTAGAGGATTATTATTGGTCTTGATAATTTTTTCTACATATTTTTTGTTATAATATTTAATTGATTTATTATATACCAAAAGTTTTAAGATTCGGCAAAATGGCAAAATATAAATACATTATAAATTCGGTGCAAACTGAAATATTCAAATAGCTAAAGAGGTGGATCACGAAAATCTTTGTAAATTTTAGTAAAATATTTCTCCAATTTATCAATGCATTTTTCGGTAGCAGATCGACTAAAAATAAACAGAAAAATTATTGTATAAAAAAATATATATTATGCACGTTAATTAGTCGTAAACAGCTGTAAAATATTTAAAAATCGGAACTTAGGAAAAGAAAAGACACTAAATGACAACTACTTTTTTATATACATTATTGGTCTTAATTTCTTCTGCATGCTTTTGTTGCAATATTTAACTGATTTACAGTACTTGTATTTTAAGAGTCCGCGAAATGTAGTGTAAAATGTATTGCATAATTGCATCAGCAAAAATAATTAAAATGTTTAAATCATTTTCTGGTGAGGAGTGGGAAAAAAAAGGATAACTTCCGCGAGCTAAATTCGAACCTTGGTAATCAGGTTTACAATCTGATATACTACCACCTATATTAATTCGGTTGATGGAGATGGTCCTAAAACTGTTTATGACCAAAAGCATATACTTTTAGTGGAAATCAGAAATTACTACCTTCATCACTCGCTACCATTAACCACGGAATTTTAATCCTTCCCTTACGCGAATTAAAATGAACAATTTTGTTTGGCATATAGAGTGTTAATCTTTCAGAATACATTCCAGTAATTACATAACGAAGCCACCCATTACGTGAGCCACCTCGAAGCACAACAGATCGTACGATATTGAGGTAGTGGGAATTATCGTAAACCAAGAAATGTGATTGGTTGAAATCGTGTAATCGCCAGGGTGACCATACGTCCCGTATTTTTCGGGGCAGTCCCGGTATTTTCTGTTTTTTTGGCCGTCCCGACTTTTTGGCAAAAGTGTCCCGGTTTTTCCCGTATTTCACACGAAGCTGACTTGAATTTTTTATTCTTTATTGAAGTCAAAGATTGAAATTATTTTTCAACTCATAAATTATTTTATGATAGTTACAACTATATATGGGAATATTAATCTCCCACATTTGCCTTGGTAAACGGTTTTTTTTTTCGTGGAACACATTTTAATCCACTGCAATTTGCAGTAATGCATCATTTCCCGTCATTGTTATTTTTCCGTAATTTCAACAATATTTGGCAATTTTGGTTTTGGCGGGGTTTTTGCGATAATTGGCGGTCTCTGTATTTTCCGTATTTGGAATTCCGATGTCCCATATTTCTCTCGAGGAAATATGGTCAGCCTGGTAATCGCGGAATAGTGGTGCATTTGCGAGATTAGCGTCCACGTGTAGGGTGACCATACGTCTCGTATCTCCCGGGACAGTCCCAGTATTTTCTGTTTTTTTGGTCCTCCCGACTTTTTGTCAAAAGCGCCCCGGTTTTTCCCGTATTTTACACGAAGCCTACTTGAATTTTTATTATTTATTGAAGTCAAAGATTGACATTATTTTTCAAGTCATAAATTATTTTATGATAATTACAACTATAAAAAAGAATATTAATCTTCCACTTCGTCTTTGGTGAACGTTTTCTTCGTGGAATTCATTTTAATCCACTTGAATTTGCAGTAATGGTTCATTTCCCGCCATTGTTATTTTTCCGTAATTTCAACAATATTTGGTAACTTTGTTTGGTTTTGGCGTCATTTTTGGCGATAATAGGCGGTGTCCCGTATTTCCCCGTATTTGGAATTCCAATCTCCCGTATTTCTCTCGAGGTAATATGGTCAGCCTACCCATGTGCAAAGTCTCATATGCAGCCACTGAGCTATAAGTAAACCTTCCTATAGCTCAGTGGATGCCGCCCCATGGTGACCCTGGCAGGGCTTCAGTGAAGGAGACCACGAGATAAACCTGTTTGTTACAGAAGAAAGCCACACACCATAGTGTAAGATGCGAAATAAATAAATAAGCGTGACCATACGTCCCGGTTTTGAAGTATAAAAATTTTTCTGGGTTTTTTTTGTTCCAGAATTATTTTACCATGCTTAATAATGCCAGATAACTTATAATCTTCGAAACAGCACTTATTTTTGCGAGCCATCATCACTTGTCCCGTAAGGATGATGTATAACGAGATTTCAAGGAAACAGTTATTTTCCGGATATTATGCTGAGGTGAGCTCGGAAAGAAAAGTCATCACGTCTCCGCCGGGACATGAACCCAGACCCTCTTCCCTCTTGCATACCGGGCAAGCATGCTACCATCTACACCACTGGAGACACATGAATCTGCCTTCCTAATTTCAGGAAGGCAGTCCCGGCGGAGACGTGATGACTTTTCTTTCCGAGCTCACCTCAGCATAATATCCGGAAAATAACTGTTTCCTTGATATCTCTGGCTGAGAAAGAAGCCATCAATATCTCTCTATAACGAGATTATATTTTTATTAAGAAAATGTTTTCAAAGGTGTTTCTTGTATACTACAGGGACCGGACAAGTAAGAAGCCGAATTTTCCCTTTGTTTTCATTTGACTATTCTGAAACAAATTCTGGATGAGGAGAACCAAAATACATACTTGCACCTTGTGATAGAGCAACAATTCTCAACCTTTTTTGAGTCGCGGAGCCCTTTTTAGTAAAAAATTCTATGGCGGAGCCTCGTAGGTGAATTTTTTAATTAGTCATCAAAGTTACTGATGTATTTTTACTATTAAAAAAATTTATAATTATTTTTTTAAATGTTATTTTTTTTTTAATTTTCCTCGAGCGGCCGCGGAGCACTGGTTGCGAACCGCTGTGATAGAGTATAGGGGCGGTGCTTGGGCTTGCGACTCATTGCGGCCGCTCGGGTTGCTGCGCAAGAGGGGTGATAAATTCGAGGTGAATGGGCAAAAGAAAGTTATATTGGCCGAAAAAAATCAAAGAAAATGTTTTCTGTCCGCTCTTGGAGGGGCGCAAAAAAAAGTTTTTGTTAGGAATTGTTTGGATAAGTTGTGAGGAAGGGGCATGACCCCAAAGTATAGGGCTGACAGGGTTTCAGCTTGGGGGTCCAGGACCATATCTTTATGGTTTTTCATTTTTTTTCATACTATAAATTAACTGTAGGGATCCCGTGGAAAATCTGGCTTGGGTCCAGCGAAAGATTCCAGCCTAGGGGCCCTCATGTAGTATGTAGGAGCTATGAGGGGATAGGCAGGAGCCGCAAAATATGCCCGGTCTTGCGCGGGTGCAGATTTTGTCTCGAGCCGCCCCGATAGCTTACATTCTTGTTTCTGGTAATACGGTCAAAGGCCCTGTCTGTTTTCTCAAGTTGTCGAGGTATGATTCAAAAATGTGATGTCGTGAATTTTTACTTTGTTAAATTTTGAGGTCTCAACTAAAGCCTACGCTGCCGCCCCTTACAACCTACCGCCCGGGTGAGCCGCACCCCTTGCACCCTCGCTTAAGCCGCCCTGCTGTTTTCACACGGCAACTCACGAAAGAGTGCAGCCACCCCCCCCCCTCCACTTTAAAACTTAATGGCATTGACATAAATGCTCTGATTAGGATCCTTATATGATTCTAGCTTCTGTGCATTTATGTAAGTTTCGTGCGCGTATGTGTTTAGTTGCTGCCATATCCTCCAGAGATGGAACTGGCAGCGAATGAATATTATGATTGGAATTCTTTAATGTTGTGAAGTCTGTTACTGCCGGCACAAATTTGCGATCCATGGTTGGGAAAACCACAGAAAACCAACATCAGCCGACAACCACTGTGCCACCTTCTGGGATCGAACCAGGGAACTTGCGATGCCCCACCCGACCACACATCGGTTGCTGTTGGTACTGCTTGCTCTCCATCTTAGATTAGAAAAAAAAACCCGATTAGAGTATTTTGTTTTTATAATCGTAGTAACAACGACACAGAAAACCGTGGAACCTGAAGATTTTCTTTTACTTGAATGAAACACATACACTATCATATTTAGGGTGTCCATATTACCACGAGAAAAATGAGGATATTATTTAAGGATAATATTTATAAATACGGTATCCACAAACAAATATCACAAATATCTTATTTGTTTGTCATGTTACACCTTTTTCTTTTCTTTTGGAGAAATACATTTTAACCCCTTAACGATCCGGGACGAAATATCTCGTCCTAACGCAAATGGAAGAAATTCAGTCCAGCTGTCCCTGGTTTTTTTACCGCTTTTCTCATCGTGAAGCTTAATCTAATATATATATATGTATATGTTAATTGACATCATCATCATCGTGCCTCCAGCGATAATGATCCCCCAGACTTCCAAGTCTATCTCCACCTATGCGGTGTATAAATAAACTCGTGCTCCATCCGCTCAATTCCGTTTAAAATTTTAAGCACTTCAATCATATCCCTCCCAGATAACTGCGCTCTTCCACTGTAAACATATTCAAAAAGTCTATCTTCATAGCTTAAGGCCCTAGTACCAACAAGACCGCGCATACAGTATATATGTTACTGCTAAAGCCCGAAATCGGTCCTTTCGTGAACTGGAAAATTCTGTTGTAAATTGATCAGTCTAATGTCGGAATTTCGGGCTTTGGCCAGCCAGTTCGTGAAGTGACTGGAGATCCCTGACCAAAGTCCGAAAGAAAAGGCATGATTCTGGGTCATCCCGATTTGACGTATTTTTTCGTGATAATTATGTCCACGTTAGCTTGGCAACCCATCATATCACGGTCACGATGCGGTAATCATTTTCTCCCTTCAAAATTTGTGACAGAAAAAAAAACTGTCTATATATTTATATATAAATAGTTTTTTTCTGTAGAATTTCTCCTTTTTTTCCGTCATATGGAGCTAATCCACCATAAATTTGTTCTATAAATATTCCTAAAAAATTTGAGAATTTTTGGTGCAGTAGTTTTTTTTTTTAAAAATCTTAACGGATGAGCTCAAAAACTGCAATTTGAGAAAATCTCATTCAAAGGGTTTTTTTTCTTGTTCACATTTGCACTATAATTCATTTTTTTGAAATTTTATTTTGAAAAAAAAAATTAATTCCCCCCATTGACACAAAATATTTCGCATTTGATTTTTATATGAATTAAAATTCTTTTAAAAGTCAATGTTTGAAAAATCGACTTCAGGGGTTGTGACACCCCCTTAAGTGAATAAAGTATCGCTACCAATTTGGAGATGAGATTTTTTTTCCAGTTGCAATTTAAATGTTTTGGAAGATTTACATTTGGCATCGTGGTTTTTGATTGTGAATCAGCAACACAATTAACTTGATTAACACAATGAGCTTGTTGAATGAAATCAATAACAGTTACTTTATACAGAAATTGCCACGTTTTGTGATAATAACAGTTACAACGAGCCTATAAATGAAGCCTAACAAATTACAATTTAAAATTTTTACGGTATCTCATTTATATTTTGAGTGTGTGTACAACACAATACTCAAAACCATGTTTAGAAAAACAAACAGTGAAGTGGTGGCTTTCATTTTTAAAATTGACAGCTGGAGGGGGGAGGGGGAAAGAGGCATAATTTTTCAGGAGAAAAAAAATTAAAATTAAATAAAATTTTAGAGCATCTCAAAAGGGCGGCAAAATTAGTAGTGCCTTGGGCATCGAGAACCTGAGAAGTCTGTCTCCGCTAAGAGAAGCCCAGGGCAACAGCCCCCCCCCCTATAAATACGCTGTAGAATGAAAATTCATCTCGAAAAATGACCAAATGACGTGTCAAAATATTTCTCATAAAAAAGTGAAGTATATTTACTAACATTTCAACATTTCAGCGCGATATATATATATCAATTGCAGTCACAAGTAAATCAAACATTTTCGTTGCAACATGTATAAATCGGTATGAAAATATAACTTGATGAATAATCGATAGAAAAAATCCAAAACCACTAATTATATTGAGTATGTCAATTCATAAAATAATTAATTTGATTAAAAGTTTCTGACTGAATCGTTATTATTTTACTTTTTCCACCAGTCACACGCCTGTAAGGAAAAGCTACCATTTTTACATCCTGCAATTAAAGCTTTTTACGCGTAACAGTTTCGGTGGAAGTTTAAAAGTGCTCAAAACACATTGCCCTGTTTTATTGATTCACGTGTGATTTAATTCGAAAGACGTTAAAAAAATTATCGCGCAGTAAACACTACATTGTATATGCACCTTCCCTCAAAGGATTTTACTTATCAGTGAAGGACAGCAAACTACCACATTTTGGCGAAAAAGTGTTGATTTGGTTTAAAAAAAAATTTCAAATACAGTGGCCACCGTTTATAAAAATCACTGGTTATAAGAATCAGCCGCTTATAAGAATCAAATCGGCAAAACGAAATCCAAACGCTGTTTTTACATAGGAAAATCATCGGCTATATTAGAATCAGATTTCCGCTTATACGAATCAAACAAATTTTTTTTCTCAAAAACTGTCACCGTTCATCCCTGTTATTACAAGATTATGTAGTGTTACACTACTGTGATGTAACCAGTAATAACACTACTGTAATAACACAGTAGTGTTATTGCAGTAGTGTTATTACTGGTTCTTCACAAGATTATTTGGAGGACTACTTATTGTCACTTTTACATTTAAAGTGAAACCATCCCATATTGACTGTTGACTTTTTGTGTTTCTCCCCCCCCCCCCCACCCCCAAACAGTAAAAATTACAGCTTTGTGGTAAAATTAGCTTCCTTCCATGAATGACAGAACTTATCCTCAAGAGATTTATGGTTAAAAAAAACAAAAATGGTGGTCTTTTGTCAAAGAAGTTACTGACAAGGAATCTATCTAGAGCAGTGGTTCTCAACCTGTGGAAGACCGTGGCCCGGTTGATTTCTTTTATGTGAGTAGAAGGCCCAGTAATACGCATGCCTAATGGAGTATAAATGGGTAAAAATTAATCGGTCAGCTATTCCTGGCCCGGTTTGACTGATGTCAGGGCCCGGCGGTTGAGAAACACTGATCTAGACCAGTGATTCTCAACCTTTGGAAGCACGCGGCCCGGTTTCATTTATTTTTGTAAGTGGAAGGCCCTGTCAAACACACGATTAACGGAACATGAATGGGGGAAAAGGAAACGGCAGATCAGTCGCGGCCCGGTATGAATGATGTCACGGACCAGTACCGGGCCGTGGCCCGGCGGTTGAGAAACACTGATCTAGAGTAGTGTTTCCCAAAGTGGGCAATATCACTCCCCGGAACCGATAGAAAGATCCAGAGGGTGGTAGAAGCTACGGGTATAACTTAGGATCCTATGGGATGGTTTGAGTTGTGGAGGGAGGTGATGATTAAAACAATATTCTGAAGAAGTGGGTGATGGAACAAAAAGTTTGGGAACCTTTGATCTAGAGTTATGCTCTCGGACAATGGTCACGGCCCCTCACATCCTGGAGCAGAGCCCCTGGGCTGGAACCTTTGGTGAGTCCCCGGGCCAGACTTTTCAAGGGCCCCTCTATTATAACGTGGCAAAAAAAAATAAAAATAAAATAAATGGTGAGATTCATCCCGGGTCCCAAGGCTGGAGCCCTGTCAGCTCCACCCTACATTAACAATGAACGATGTCTAAGGACAACTATACATGTTTAAACTAATTTAAAATAAAAAAAATAAAAAAAATATTCAATAAGAAATTAAGTATTTTTTCCGGTTTTTACTATATAAGCATCATAATCTCGGCCGAAGGCCCCCTCCACCCCTTGCGTACTCCAGTGGTAACAAGAAGAGTAGCAGCAAGAAAATTTCCGGATATAAGAATCAACCGCCTATAAGAATCAAAATGGCTGAATGAAACGCGATTCTTAGCGGCGGCTACTGTAGATCTCATTTGGCTAGAACTTTAGAAATCTGGTGATAAATCTGCCAACATAGTGGACGAAGCTAACACGTAATTACACGCAAGCTATATACATAATAACAAGGTTATAATATCACACAACATGGAGAGAAAAAACGCCAATCGCGAAAGAAGGCCGAACTTGGCTTGTAATGGGATTGAATATTTCAGTTAATTTTCAAGAAGTGACAACCTGTGGTTGGCGGAGAAATGTACTTCCGTTCGGTGTTTAGCACGTAACTGACCGTTAGAAAAGTGACACGTCACAAAATTTCAAAACGTTACAGCTCACTTAATATTTTTTTGATCCAAAAACGAAAAACACTTTTCCCCATATTAGTTTTTCATAAAGAATCGCGTTTGTAATTAATTGGGCGGTTGATAGTTATCACCATGTATAGCCATGTATCAGACGTTAGCGATGAAAAAATAATGGTTTTGGGGCCTACCGAACCGCCTGACATCAGCATTTCAAACATTGGCCAGGGATCTGCTGCCACTACGCGAATTGGCCGGCCAAAGCCGAGTCATTTCTGCAAATCAGACTTTGGTCGAAACTCTCGGCCAATTCGTAAAAATTTTCGGGCTGTGACGGTAACATACATATGTTACGGCCGTAAGTGTGTGTGTGTGTGGGGCTGGATATCCATATAATATCGATATCATCTCCTAAGATATCGCTACTCCGATTCCTTTGATCGTTAAGGTTGCCATGGCTAACCATAATTATAAATGGCCATAGTTATCACAAAAAAAAAAACGGCAACTTGGCAATGACCCCGTTTATGCCTTTCCTTTGGCCAGAGACCTCTAGCCACTTCATTACCAGACTGGCCAAAGCCCGAAATTCGGACCTTGGACGGGTCAACTGGCCGTAACATATATATATATATAAGAGGAAGAAAACACGTAGGGGAGGGTGATGGGGAAAGAAATCTACTGTACAATTTTTTCCCTTCTATTTCTAACATACGAACAAGGAACTCAGTTTTGCGAGATTTATCGCCGACACTTCAAATATAGATCATCAAAATTTGCTGCCAAAACCTGTACGTGAAGGAATCAACCCACTACGATTTTCAGTAGCGCTTCATTTCCCGCCGTTGGAGATTCCAGCTATTATTGACAATTTTGCTTACTTTTAGCAACTTTTTTTTGCCGACATTACGATGTTTCTCATTTAGGGGATCCCAATTTACCATATTTTTCTCTAAGAAATATGTTTAGCCGAAGCGAAGATGTTGCTTTTTGTACAGTATTATCATGCATTTTTTTCTCTTTTTTTTTGTTGTATAGATTTTGTTTTATTGTACTTCTTTTAAACATCGCACTGATTTACACTTAGCTTTTTATCTTTCCCAACTCCTCTCAAAAATTCGTTCCCAGCCCAAAGCAGGTAAAAAGAACTTTAATTTTTATTGTATTGTATTGAACGGGAAAAATTATTAACGGCATTATTTACTTTTTAAAAGTCGTTAATTTTTGACTAAATTCAGAGTTATCGATACGAAGAGAAAAAACACTTTTGGGAGCGGAGTTACTCTAGGGTTGTCATCTGTCCTGCAGCGCCGTCTTAACGCATGGGCTCATGATGGTCTTGAGACGGCCCTGCTGTCCTGTTTATACGGGAAGGGAGAGAGTTCATTTAATCATGCCCTCTTCCATCCCCGAGCCGGTCCTAGGCTGAGATCTTTAGCAGGGCTCTCTATAACGAGTGTAAAAAAACAAAAATAATAAGATTTGCATCAGGCCCACGTGCTTGAGAGCCCTGCCAGCGACACCCTTGCGGAGGGCCATGGCTCTCTTCTTCTTAGCCTCTTAGTTTTCGGTGCCAGTAGCTAAGTTGAAAATTGTTGTTCAAATTGCTAAAAAAATTGCCAATGGGTGATAATTAAAGAGGTACTGTGAATTGCGCAGTTGAAAGATGTATTTCATGAATAAACATTGAACATTACAAATAAATTGATATTTATAATCATAATGTTGATAATCAGTAGCGTACGCAGGATTTTCTCGGTGGGAAGGGGTAATGTTCCAGGCGAGTTCGCTAAAAACACAAAAATTTCGGCTCGGGGGGGGGGGAATCCTCTTGCAGTGATAATCATTTATTTATAAGTTAGGAAAATAATCTTCATCCAGGGCCAATATTAAAAACTCCGTCACTCAGGGCAGACATGCATTGGACCCCCCCCCCCCCCAGAAATGAATAATCATTCGTTTCCAACAATTAATGGGGAGGGTAAGTTCATCAACCCGTGGTCCTGCGCTCAGGGCACCAGACCTGTCTGTCCTCCCTTCCCCAGTGGCGGCCCTGCATTCATCCACTGTTTTGATGAAGATTATAAATTCAAGTAGACTTCATTGAAAATGAGTAAAATTAAGACATTATAAAATAGTCGGGATGGCAAAAAATTCTGGTTCCCCAAAATTTTGTAATACAATGTCCCATTACATATTGGTTATGTGGTCACGCTACATAAATTGCAAGGTTGAGCAATTTTGTTCTGGGTAGTGTGGTTCACACTGAAGAAATAGTGATATAATACTTTTTGTAGATGTCACATAATTACTGTAATTTCTGGGAAATAAGCCACTGGAATGTAAGAGTAGCTCTTAAAAAAGTGACTGGAGGGTGAGAAAGCAACGCTTTTTACACGCCGTAGCTTCGTATAAGTTGCATGTTATCGTGATTCAAGAACTAAAAAAAACGTGAATAAAGCTTAATTTTGTGTAAGTTTTTCCTCGAAATTTTATAATACATTACTGATGTGATTAAACAAAAATTTACCTTAATGAAAACATGCACATTAAAAAATGTTTAACTGCTCAACAGCAAAATTGCAGTTGTTGATTTGCAACAGTTTAAATTGCTCAACAGCATCTTTAGTAGACAGGGTCTTCTCAATGAATTCCGAGGGTTGGGGACAAATATTTTTGGAACTCAACTTTGAGACACGATTTTATATATTTTAGGAGGTTAATTACAGAAAAATAATACTGGGAAATACCTACCTGAAAATATGCATAGACTAAACCTAAATCAGTAAAAATTTATGTGTAATGAAAGAAATAATTTCGGAATGAATTAAAGAAGTTATTTCTGAATTAATGAAAGAAATTATTTCACTATTCATCATTCTTTTGAAAAAAATTATTTCAGATTATTCATTATGCTTTTGAAAAAACGTTTCATATTACTTATATTACATATTACATATTCACCTACCTCTTTTGAAAGAAATTATTTCAGATTGTTAATTATTCTTTTAAAATAAATTACTTCCTATTATTCATCTTTTTTGAAAAAAAATCATTTTAGAAATAATGAAAGAATTTTCTTTTGAATTTAAAATGAATATTCAGAATTGATGAAAGAAGTTCAGAATTTACAAAAATTCAGAATTAATGAAAGAAGTTCAGAATTTACAAAAATTCAGAATTAATGAAAGAAGTTCAGAATTTACAAAAATTCAGAATTAATGAAAGAAGTTCAGAATTTACAAAAATTCAGAATTAATGAAAGAAGTAATTTCAAAATTAGAAAAATTCAGAATTAATTAAAGAAGTTTTTTTCAGAATTTACGAAAATTTAGAACTGATGAAGAATTTTTTAATAAATATTTCAATTTTTAATTATAAATTTTAATTTTTACGTGTTATTTCAATGTTTTTTTTTATATTTTAGTCATATAAATCATTATTGAGTGAATGAAACTTTATGAATTAAGGAAAGAATAATTTTAGTATTAATGAAATAAATAAATTCAGATTAAATCGAAAAAAATAAACTCAGATTAAATCAAAAAAAATAAATTCAGATTAAATCGAAAAAAATAAGATTAAATCGAAAAAAATAAGTTTAGAATTGATTAAAACTTGATGAAAGTCATTAATTTAATAATGGACAGTGTCCATAAATCGTGAACCGGGCTCCATTGGCCCACCTGTTAAGACGCCACTTCATATAGTGGACTTGCCACACTCAATTATGTGGAGGGTGCCAAATAAAAAGTTTTTGAAAAAAATTATTTCGACAGTTTTCTTTATTCGGGTCTCTTATGGGAGGAAAAACACAAACACAGTAAATATTTTTACACTGTTGTTACAAAATTTAAATATTATTACATGTAAAAATTTGACCGTAGACTTGTGCTCTCTCACACGACCTGGATGTGCCATCGCAGATTTTTTTTTTTTTCAATTGAAGAAAGGCCTCTCGGGGAACTTCATAAACAGTGTATTAAGCTGCAACAAGACACAGACACCGCATGTCTCTGAGAGCAGCGTGTCTTGTCAACGAGCAGCCATTGACTCACGCCATGCAACGGAACGACGACGCGCGCCTCCACGTAATATCCCCACTAGAATAACGTTTTTTGCGGGTTAATACATTCATATTACTTATTTCGCCAAAATCTTTCCGATTCACGCCAATCCTACGATGCTATCCATAATTGGCACGATTGTGCTTATATCAATTCCTTGCAATGCCAACTCGAGAACGCTACTGCGCAGGCACCTACCCAGAGAGAGATCGAAAGTTACCACCACGCAAGCAGGGTCAGGTCGCGCGTCTATCCTCTCTCTTTTTCTGATCATAGTGCGAAAACGATTTCGTGAGAACGCCGTCGATTTCGTGCTCTTCACCAAATAGCAAGCGGTTTCGGCATAGCCCCACACACCTCCTTAACAGGGGGCCCCCATAACACAGCGGGCGGGCCAACTTGGCAAATAGTGGCCTCAAAAATTGCTGAATATTTTTGTTATTTATTTATTTACACTGTTTGGCCGAGGCCTATACAAGAGAATGAGTTAATATACATACATAATTTAATACATATCAATGCATATACAGGGTGATTCCATAATTCCCCTTGTAACACTTTAGTTGCGAACCGTTGATCCAAGAGGCATACCAATTAGAAAAAATATCCAAACAACGTATAGACCTCGGACGTGTCATTCATATTACAAGGGATTGTATAATTATTAAAATAAAAAAAATACTTTTTACATGGACACCTTGTTCTCAGAAGCTCAATTAGAAAGTTGTTCTGTCTCTTCTTAGGCCAAAAGAAAAATCCACGCTTCCAAGTGCAATATTCTCTGAGATATTTGAATTCAAAAATCGGAGAAAATTTGGGAAAGAACAGCGTAAACGAGGGAAAGAAGCATTGTCCGTTATATATAGTTTATGCTATCTCTTTCCCAATTCAAATATCTCGCTTTGAAACGTGGAATTTCTTTTGTTGGGCTCAGAAGGAAACAGGGCAACAACTTTCTAACTGGGTTTTTGAGGTCTGTATAAAAAGTTCTTTTTTTTTATATTTTAATAACTATACAATCCCTTGCAATATGAATGATTCATCTGAGGTCTATACGTTGTTTGGATACTTTTCTAATTAGAGGTCATTCAAGTATTATGTCAGCCTCGAGGGGGGGGGGGGGAAAGGGGGTTTCGGATTTGCTGACTTTTGATGACAAGAGGGGAGGGGGGGGGAAGTTTGAAGGTTGCTTACGTCATCCACCAACCTTTTCGGAAGACATGAAATATTCTACGCTGCTGACGAAATTTTGCTGACAAGCGTGGGGGGGGGGGGGTCAGTGTTTTGCTGACGGGGGGGGGGTCCAAAATGGCTAAAAATCTGCTTACGTAATACTTGAATGGCCCCTTAGAAGTATGTCTATAGGATAAACGGTTCGCCACTAAAATGCGACAAGGGGAATTATGAAACCACCCGGGATAAAAGATTTTTGAGAATTAAATAAACCAAGCGGGGTCAGTGGTGCCAACTTGGTTATTTTCCAACCAGATCTGGTCTTTTTTTCGGCGATTTAGTTGGAAAATATACCCACCTAGTTGTTTTCCTTGTTGGTTTGCTAGTTGTACTCTCTCTCTTTTAGTCTTTTGCAAAAAATTTTCTGTGTACTAGTAGTCTATTTTTAAATTACTTTAAAATACGGGATGTATGGTCATCTGAATAATGAATAAAATTATTTCTTATTCTTAAGGACCTTTTTGTCGTTTTTTTTTCGTGAAGAATCTAGTTGGAAAATTTATTGCCTGTTGGCAGCACTGGCAGTGGTTCACAACCTGGGACCATATGCCCCCCCCCCCCCATCTTGCGTTCCTGAGATATTCTCAGGGGAACACGGACGAAAATCGAATGGAAGGGGAGCCACGACAAGTGTCAAGGGGGCGACAGAGGGCCGTGACAAAATTTCAGATGTTAAGAAATATAGCTTTTAAGAGAAATATTGGGAAAAAATTGTGGCTACTTCTACATTCATAGTTGTTTAGAAAGGCCCTGCATAGAACGTTCACAAAAGGAAAGTTCACTGAACCCCTACTTAAAAAATATTTGCTCACTATAAATTTACTGAAAAACTCAATTCAGTGCGTAGAAATGGTCACGATCCTGGATGAAGGGAGGGGTCTGTACAGGACAGGGGGCCCATGAGAGGAAAATACAGTCGGACCCATTTATAATGAACACGGATATTAGAATTTTCATATATAACGAAATTTTTCCTTGTCCCGTGAATTCCGTATTGCATCTCCATGTTATTTTGATTGCTTATAACGGATACCAATTTCAGCAAAGTACGCTTATAACGAATTTTCAGCTGGTTTTGAAATACGAATTGTCACGAATTTCTTTGTTATCTTATCTAAATCTTCTTATCTGTAAATTTACCTTTCACAATGAGATTTAGAGATGGGTCAGTTGCAATGGAAGTTAAGCGTGGCTACTGAATTGCACTGCTTCACTCTTGTTATCTATGTCCGAATTACACTGGACACCCCCACCCTCCCAACTTTCCTGTTGATACCGATTGTTGATATAGATAACTTTCCCCTCCCCGCATTATTTTTCCTCCACACTTCATCTATGTCTGGCATCTTCAACCCGTTGCTAGCGAGCGCCACGGTGCTCCCTGAAGTACTCAGAGTGCTCTATGCTCGTATTCGATTTCGTGCTCGCGAGCACTTGATCAACGTTCCAATTAAAACACCTTGTAAAAATTGCATTCAAGCACCCATCTGATTTCATTTATGAGATTGACCTAATATATACATGGAAAAATGTATTGACATCACCATCTTAACTCCTCTCCCCCAGACGTCCAAATCTATCCCCGCTTAAGTCAGCATGGCCCTGAGTACGGTCACCTAGGCAGTGACATCGTAATGAAGCCTAGTATTTTATTAATACGCACGTAAACGATTTTTAAGATTTCTTTTCATTCTTGAGATCATGTTAATTAGATTCAAAGACTTAAAAAAATTGTTTACGGCTTCCCGGAACTCAGAAGGATAACTTTGTTCCCCTTGGTGAACATTTTTGGCGGGCCGTCAGGCTAGGACTTTTAAAGGTGCTCCTAACATTGACTTTCTACAAAAACACACTGTGCAGGTCCGTCCTAACAGCCTCATAGGCTCAAGATAGGAAATAGAGGGGAAGGAGAACCTAGATGGAAGTAACTGTTTTATTCTCAAAAATCATAGTTCCAAATCTCATTATTACCAGACACCCTATGCATTCGAGACTTCCGGGCCCATGCGCGGGCCACGTGAATTGTTAGTTGTTTAAATTTAAATTCTGCAAACTTTCGCTAGCATTAAATCTTTGTTTCAATGTTAATTCATGTTAATGCTATGTTAGCAGCGATAGTGTAATGTTAATGCACTCCAAACATTTTGTGACTTGGCAATTACGCAGCACTTATTACATCTCACCAGTTCCGCAACTGGGGGAGCAAGCGGGTCTGTTGCCCAGGCGCTGGATTAGAAGGGGTGCCGAATTCACCCTTTAACTGCTTCTCATACATGGCAAGGGGCGCCAAAATGCCGGTTTGCTCCGGGTGACAAAGTATCTAGTTGCGGCCCTGCATCTCACCATGTTATGTAAAATGAAGCCCATGCTATAAACATATGCATTCCCACAAAAAAATAATTTGATGGAATTTTTAGTAATGAGCGTGTATATTGAAATGAAACCAACAGCCGATACATTCTCGTGATGCGTAATTGCTAAGTCAGAGGGAGAGAAAATGTGTTCTTCAACTAAAGGTGTGGAGTCTTCGAGTAGTGATTTGTGAATCTAAGTGTCACAGTTAATTAGGGCCGCAACTGGATGCTTAATCAGCAAGCAACACATTTGGTGCCCCCTTATAATGTTGAAAGAAAGGTCAAAGGGTGAAATTGGTGTCCCCTTTGGTCCGGTCTGGCACCGGATCCCCCCCGTCACCCCCCCCCCTAGTTAGGGCCTGCAGTTAATTATATTTGGCTCTACATCACATATCACAACTTTTTACGGGAAAAGTAAAAAAGTAAAGTAAGTAGTTTCACTTACTTCTCATTAAAAAGTTTACATTTTTTTACATGAAATCAGGGGCGGTGGTTCGAGCTTACTTACAGAACGGCTGCAAATAGCCTCATGTGCCCAGGCCCGGACTTAGGTACAAAGGGGACGGCCGCATCGGGTAGCTAAATTTTAGGGGCCGCAAAACGGGATAAAAATACTCTCATTGCATTTTACCTTTAACGTTCTTAACGTTTGACGTTACGCTTTAACTCAACGTTAGCAAAGCAAATAGCTTAAAATTTTGTCCCAGACATCAAACCCTCTGGCTTAGAGTTTTCACAGAACCCCTCCACCAAGCCAAGGAAAGGATACAGTTGGATCTAGAGCCCCCAGGCGTTGAATCAACGGGGGCGCTAAATTCGTCTTTTAAAACTATTCAAAATTACATGAGGCATAATGCATGCTTATTTTTTTGAATGAGTATCTAGTTGAAGCCCTGGGCAGATAATTGGATCTCTAGCCCCGATAGAACTCAACTTTCAAGTGCCCGCAGACACTTGAAGTTGTGTTTTAAATTTATTGTCGAATGTTTTTTTTTCCATGACCATAAAATAGTAGTTCGATATTCATTCTCGGGTGCTAATGTAAACCTGGCATGTTCATGGACACTGGGAACAGGAAACCTCATTTTAGAAGGCCGTAAAACTGTTTTTGGACCGGGCCGCAAAATACTTAAGCCCATCCCTGCATGTGCCGCCCCTAAAGACGACCTTGGCTGGAGGTTGACAATTCTTTAGCCTAGATTTTTTTTTAGAACAGAGTTACACATACACCATTGTTTACCGAGCAAAATGAACGTGAATCTGTCTCGTTTCAAAAGACATCTCACTTTTTGGTCAAGAATTATTTTATCGTTCTTAATTATGTCAAATAGCTCAATTCACAAAACAGCATTTATTGATGAGCCATCATTACTTACAATTATATAATCCTGTAAAAACTATGTAGGGTCAACCGGGGTAAGTATGGCAGCAGGCTGTGATTTTTTTAAAATAATCTCGTCACTCGGTATAAAATATATTTTACTTCATAGTAAGTTCTGAGATCTCTATATATTAATTTATAAGAAAAAAATGGCACACACAATTAAACATATTTATTTTTGTCACACCAAAATGATACTACCAAGGAATTTAAATTCAAAATTCAGAATTTGTTTATTCGAGAATTCCAGTATTTTCTACCATAAAAAAGTAATTGTACTAAATCTTTACGAAAATACTCAGTAGGATTTTATTTACATACTAGTATAATCAGATTAATTATTAATTAAGAGTAATGAAATAAACTGAAGTGCTGCACTTACCCCGTATAAAATATACAATGGGGTAAGTGTGGCACTTGTGAAAAGTTAATATTTTTCAAGTAATTATATATTTTTGGCAACACGTATTTGTAACCTTTAATGAAATTGATTTTAAATTCACTGCATGTGTTAACTGCATTTAACGAGCATAAAAAAGAGCAGAATATTACCTGCTAGATACAATTAGAACCTCTCGGGTAATGCCGACTGGTAGGTAGAGCAAAGTAAACCTAATGACTGGTTTTAGTTTCTTTCTTACCACTCACGTGTAGAGGGAAGCTTGGATATACTTTAGACCAGGGGTGACCAACCTTTTTCCAAGCCGCGCCACAATAAAGATTATTTTCGATGCGCGTGTCACTCCGCGAGTTTTAACATATAGACCAAACATCCCGTTTTTATGGTACACAAGCATTTCCTCTGTTCCCACAAAATATTGTTCGCGGCTGTCCTATTATTTCGTAAAAAATGTTCAGTTTGTCACTGAGTTTTACATTGTTTTTATTTTCGTGTCATAAATTCTATTATCGCAATGCAGATTGTGTATGTACGTATATCGGTAGAAGTTGATCTTATCCACACTATGTTGGGCATAGACACCGGAACCTGGGGACTCCGGGTGCTTGGCCCTCCTTTTCCAATAAACTTTTTAAGAGGGCTTAGCCTTTCCTCCCCAAGAAGTCATGGATATACAATGTAATTGTTTTTTAAGATGCATGTCCCCCATGTGGACGATCCTGAATCTCGTACACATCGGACGTCCAGCAACTGTGCCCAAAGATAAAACCCGAACAGAAAGGCATTGAATAGAAAATAACCACATATTATTTAAAAAGTGCTTATACCATACTAAATACAAGTTCGGCAGCCTACAAGACCATCATTCATGAGAAAAATATTGTTTAAAAGTTGAAGAGAATTTCTTTTTTATCGAAAAATGGAATAGAATTCATTTAATTTTTGAAAAGTATTCAAGTGCCCCTCCTGATACCATGGCGTGCCGTTTGTTGGCCACCCTTGTTTTAGACAGTACAAAAAGTATATAATTTTGTCATTTTTGGTCTTTATTCCCTTCTAATAAACCTGACGATTGAATTACTATTTGAGGGCATCAAAATGCACACGTGATAGTACATTCTTGTTTCTGGTTTTACGGTACGAGGCCATGTCTGTTTCTTCAAGTTTTTCTCAGCATTTTTGTCGTCAAGGTATGGCCCAAAGCTGTGATGTCATGTGAAGTTTTACTATTGTAATTTTTTTTTTTGAAAAAAAGTGCTTACCGAAGCCCAAGCTGCCACCCATTATAACATGCCCCTAAGGTGCACCGCACCCCTAAAGCCACCCCTGCAGGAAATGTTTTTTGTGGGATGGAGCTTTTCTTTAGGCTATTTCAAAGCCACTCATTTTTCTGCTTAAATAATGAACTAACTCCCCCACCCCACGGGGTCGGATGCAAGAATAATTCATATACGTATATATTTTTACTTGTTCTCTAACTCTGTCCAGCAAAGGTGTATGGAGATATCTGTCCTTGGTCGTCGCCGATGTCCATATACACCAAGGTCGAAATATGTCTGTGAATAGGCGACTAGCAGATAAGAACTAGAAAAAATTCTCAGAAGGACTTAGTTCTTTCTATTTCCCCCCCCCCCCCTTTGATTTTTTATTCAGATCTTCTGTATTGGAGAATAGAAAGTGATGATAATGAACAATCTTCCCATAGTGGTACAGTGTGTTCCAAAAAAAAAAGCTTGTGAATTTTTAAAAATTTACAAAAATATTAGTAAAAACAATAAATAAATAAAAATAAAATGCTAATACTTACTAACCGTAGGCAGCCCCAATCTGAAGCTGTAACGGCAATTTACTATGATTATTAATTAATTAAATGTGGAATTTATTGTCATCGAATCGCACTGTGCATTTAATGCAAGTTTCGTGCATGTATACATTCAGGTGCTGCAGTCCAACTTCTCAGCCACCTCGTTGGGCATTTTGCCTGTTGTGGCGTTGTATTTGTATTTGTATTAAGAAGGAACTGGCAATGAATAAATATTCTTATACTTGCAATTCGAATGTTGCGCAGTCTGTGGCGAGTTCGATTTGGTGAGATTTTTTTGGAAACAGAGACACAGGCTTGTATTTACACCCCGAAGATGGGAGACCGACGAAACAGGGCGCGGATTCAGGGTGATGTGTCGGGAGGGGTGACTTATTGTGTGGGTTCGTTGGATTGTTCCGTGTTTTACAGGACAGACAGGCGTAAACTTGTATCTGGTCCACGGGCCCGAGTTCCCCCTCCCCAACATTTGCTACCATCTCCATAGTAACTTTATGAAATATTAGGTTTGAGGGCCCTCCCCTCAATAATTCTGAGCCCTCCCAATATTTCCAATACTTTTAAACCTATGAGGACAGATCGATTTTCCCCATATTAATCTGCTTTTTGGAGAGGTGATCATTCCTATCACACAGCCTCTGGATCAGAGTCTAATCGAACCCTTGGCCGATGTGAGTCCATCACGATGTGCGCACATGTGGAGTTATCGTTAGCGCTGATCACGGCGCAAGACAGCGGTGCACGTTGGAAGAAGAAAACGTCTTCCAAATATTAAGGGTCCACAACCGCAGCGCTGTACAGCGGTAAACCAGTTTTTGAGGTGGAGCTCCGCACAGCGTGGTCGATGTGGACGGTGAACAGCGCAATATTGCGTGTTGTCGTTCTCATCAGAGCGCGATCCACTGAGAGTCGGTACATCAAAGAAATCGGCTCATTCGTGCGAATTTTGTTTGGAAGGCGTTTTCTTTTTTCGACGCTCATCGCTGTCTGGCCCGATGATCAGCACTAGCGCTCGGAACAAGCTTCTCGCTCACTCACATCTCGCTCCGCCAAATGTTTGTCGTCACTCTTCTGCTCTGTTTTAAGCCGCTATTAGTTTTTCCTTGCATTGGAGTGGCGTAGCGCTGCGGGTGTGGACCCAGCTTTTAATGCGCACGAATGAGCCAATTTCTTTGATGTACCGACTCCTAGTGGACTGCGCTCAGACGAGAGCAAGCATACAATTTTTACGAGACTTTAGCAGCTGGACCGCTACTTTTGATACAAGCTCACGCTCATGCGCAATATTAGAGGAGGCGATTTCTTCGAGTAAAGTGCGTATCCGGCTGTTACGTTTGGTAACTTATTGTCAAACACCAGGGTTCATTAACGATTTTGCTTTTATTTTGCCATGACGTCTCGCTGCTCACGCGATAATATTACAATGATACATAATTTAATAATAATATAATATAACATAATGATCATAATAATAGTGATATATAATATAATAATAATGACATTGACATGCAATAAATACAGTGGCTTGTCGCATCACAAATTCTATATTTGGATTCCTAATGGATCTATTTTCATTATGTACCAATAACCAAGAACTGGGTCGCCTCTTTACGAAGCTACCCCCGTCTCGCCACGTTCGCTGTTTGGGAACAACCCCCTAGCCCCGTGCATCTGGTGATTGGTAGTGAAAAATATAATATAATGAACCACATTTAACCTGTACAACAGTTTAAAAAATATTAAATGTAATAGAAAATAAAATTTTATTAAAATTAAAAAAAAAGTTACAATTAAATATAAATTTAAGATCATCAAGAAATGAAGATGGATGGGAGGGAAAAAAAGTGGGACCAGGCCGGAGTGATGCTAGAACCCCTTATGTTAACCACTACACCAATTGCAGTTGGCTATTTCACTTAGAATTAACCCCCTTTACGATCAGGGACGTAATATTACGTCCAAACGCCAGTGGAATAAATTCAATCCAGCAGACTGTTTCTTCAACTTCTTTTTCGTGATCGTGAAGGTTTATTGTAACCCTACGAAACAAAGTTGTGTGTGTGCGTATTTTCTCCCTCTCTGTTCTCGTCCCACCATCGTGATATCTCAACGAGATAATCGATAAACTCAACTGAGATAATGATGGTGGCGGTTCGCCACAGCGTCTTCCCCCTCATCTTCTCCACGGCATCCCCCACCCACACGCACATATAAAATGTAATATATATAACGCGCGCGCGTATCTTTCTCAGAACTAATCCTTCTATTAGATACTGTACATAGAGGAGAGAGAAAGTAGAGGCGAAAAAAGAACACTGTACTGTAATACCCCCTTATCCAATATACCTCTGTGTACTGTTCCTCCCCACCCTTATTTCTTTTTTTTTCCCATTTCTTCCTTTTTTTAACGTGAAACAAGGCTTCTACATTTATCGCCTATACGTCTAATGCAGGTCATTCAAATTTATAGCCAATAACTTGTACGTGAAGGGGTTAAGTATTGTATATCTGTTGTTAAACGTCGCCAGGAAATATGTTGGCGTCAACCATCAGTCGACAGAAAAACGCTCGTCAAACGGATCAAAAGTAGTGGTCCAACGACCAATTGCTACACAAATTTCACGCTGATCACCGTCCACATCGACCATGCTGTGCACAGCTTAACCTCAAAAATCGGTCTTCCGCTGCACAGCGCTGCACCCGGCCACCACCATCTTGATGTCACTGGAGATAACGATGGTGGCAACCCGGCTCTGTTGGAAAAATATCCAATCCAACTGTAAAACAAACTTAGTTATATAATTGAAGTAATTACTGACAAAATAACAGTAATTACAGTTCACGCTTTTAGTTGTTCTAGGTGCGAATTTAAAAAATTCTGTATTATAGTAAATTCTTTAAATTTTTTTCTTATAGTTGCTCAATTTTTACACTGTTGGCAACACTTCCCGGTGGAATTTGAAATCGCAATTTAAGGAGTTGCAAGCCCTTCCACAATCAAGATTATTTTCAATACGCGTGCCACTCTTATGAATTTCAGCATGTAGACCATACTTCTCATTTTTACGGTACACATGAGCATTTTCTACCGTTCCTGCAAAATATTTCTCGGCTGTCCTCTTATTTCCGTAAAAATGTTCCTTCAGTCACTCTTTTGAGTTCCTAATTGTTTTTATTTTTGAGTAATAAATTCGATTGTCACAATGCAGATTGCGTATGTACGTATACTGTATTGGTAGAAGTTCATCTTCATGTTGTTTATCTTATAGAAGTTCATCTATAATGTTGGGCATAGACACCGGAACTTGAGGATTCGAGGTGCTTGGGTAATACCAGCTATAGTAGACTATAGTTTACTATATAGATGGTGCTAGCTTGGGCTCCATAGGCGGAGATAGACTTGAAAGGGAGAGGGAGAGTGGCACGGTGATGATAATGTCGATTCATATGTACGCCTACATATTAGATCAGTCGGCTCAACCTTTGCCGTTAGGGAGGGGCACCCCCTCCCCCTGTTGGGCCCCCCCCTCCTCAATAAACTTTGTAAGAGGGCTTAGCTCGCTTTTTTCCCTAAGAATTCATGGATAAACAATGTAATTATGTTATGCAATTCATGTCCCCCGTGTGGACAATCGTACACATAGGACGTCCAGCAAGTATGCCCAAAGATGAAAAACCGAACAGAAACGCATTGAATAGAAAGTCATCACAGTTATTATTTTTTTAACAGTGCCCACCATACTATATACAGGTTTGACAGCATACAAGACCATCATTCATAAGAAAAGATGTTTAAAAGTTGGAGAGAATTTCTTTGATCAGGGAAATCGGAGACGAGGTGCAGTGAGCGCCCAAGCACCCACGGTAATTCATGGCATGGAACTGAGCCCCCCTAAATTCATTCAGAAATCAAAATTTCCCACGTAAAGATCAAGACGAGCACCCGCAAGTTCCAAACACTTCCGACGCCCTGGTTCCAGGAATACCCAGTAAATTATGCCTTTGCACCACGGGAAAAATGATATTTTAAAACTATGGGAATTAATTTTCTCTGAAAATGATTACCTCGAAATACCATGAGAATCACGTTCCAGGAAGACCCATGGGAACGGTGATCAAGGAAGACTGCGAATTATGTTCTAGAGAAGATTCTGGAAGACCACGCTAATCAAGCTCGAAGACAATGATCTATTTCTGCGATTATATGAATAAATTTCTTTTGAATAGCTCTTAAATTTATTTTCCAAGACCACGAGAATCGATATCTAGGATGACTACGAGTTTTGGCAACGTCTACCATGAAGGGGATCACGAGAACAAACTTCTAGAAAGACTACGGGAACCTTTTCCCGATCAAATTCTGGGAATCCATCCAAGTTTTTAGCTGGTTAATGAAAATTTTTGACGTGAATACGACTTTTAAATCATCTGAAAATACTGGGAGCATTCGCAAAAGTTGCGTGACGAAATTCTTTAAACGCTCATATCTCAGGAAATACCTAACGCAAGTCAAAAACAACGATACCCTCAGATGTATCAATAGTATTTAGAATTCAATAATATCACCCCCATTTCAATATCTTTTTCCGTCTGGGCACCAGGTCCACTGCCCTGATTCGTAACAAATTGTTTTATGCTATACCTAAAAAATTACGCAAATCAAATAGGAAGCAATTTTATCTTCAAATGCACATTGCAAAAATGAATTTAATGATAGCACTCTGGATTTATTATCTCCTCCCGTCTGGGCACCAGGCCCGCTGTCTTGATTCGTAACAAATTGTTTTCCGTAGCATCTCTAGCAGTTCAGAATAAAAATAGACGACACTAGTACATGGGCGGAGATACGGGGGGGGGGGGGCGTGGGGCATTGCCCACCCCCAGCATCAAAAGTGAAGTCGACTGATCTAATGCATATATGTATAGATGAATTGACATCATCATCGTGGTCCCCCAGCAATAATGACCATGCCCCACAGACTTCCAAGTCTATCTCCGCCTATGCACTACTATCGTTTGTTAGCTATTCCAAAGAAAAAGCCGATGATAATGACAATTTTATAATGTCAGTACCTACCACGCGATTCAAGCCACAAAAAACGTATTCACTTCAAAACTTGCGGCCGTGTCTATGACACCAGTGTACCCCAATTTTTTAATAGATTAATCGAATTTTAATCTGATATTTTTCGTAACTATATAGGGTGCTTCAAAAAAAATAATCCGATTTAATAATAATCATAACTATTCAGCTTTTAATCCGTTTTGATCGAATAATATATAGGTGTAAAGAGGGAAATCTCGAGTTTCACGCCGTTGGTGGTTGGTCACAGGTGGCGCTAACGCTCTTCCTTCAGCCGCACTACAGTGTTTGTCAAGATGGTGACTGCACAACAGAAATCGCTTTGTGTTCTAAGCTTCACGAAGTGTGAGTCCATAACAACTGTTCATCGTGCTTTTCATCGACGATACCCTGGTGTTGAACTTCCTACCACTCAGAGCATTAGGCGTTAGGCGATGGTATAAACAATTCCAAGACACGGGTTGTCTGTGTAAAGGGAAATCCCCTGGCTGTTCCCGCATGTCAGACAAAAATGTGAAGCGCATCCGACAGAGTTTCACACGTAGTCCACAGAAATCCACTCGCAGTGGATGCAAACATGCTCGCAAAAGTTTGGGACGAATTTGACTACCGTATATACGGGATGATTATAAAAAAACTATCCCGACATTAAATTTTGGCATAAGGTATTTTGAGGTATGCGCTCAAGAATGATATGGAAAACAACAGTGTCACTCTAACAGTTACGGTTACAGTGAGAAAATTTCGAAAATATCAAATGGCAACACCAAGTTTTTTGTATTGGAATGTGATCTCCATACTGAAAAACACTAAATAGCGTTGGAATGGCACCTGTAGCACGAAAATCCCCGGAGCTAGGCAAGGAAAAAGTAAAAAGGACTTTGCCGTGCACCAGAGCATTAATGTTCGTTTCATTCGTCACACCGTTTCTTCGGCTGAGATCCCAGCCTGATTAGTCCTCCACAAGGTCATGTGGAAAATTTGCGAAACACAATAAAATGCTTTATTTTATGCTGCTTCTCTGTCCTTATTGGTTGTCCTCACTTTTAGCCTATCTACCGCCGGTGATTTTCATGCTACAGTTGCCGTTCGAACACTATTTAGGGTTTTTCACAATGGAGATCACATTCCAATACAAAAAACTTGGTGTTGCCATTTGATATTTTCTAAATTTTCTCACTGTAACGTAACTGTTAGAGTGACACTGTTGTTTTCCATATCATTCTTGAGCGCATACATCAAAATACCTTATGCCAAAATTTCATTCAGTTTCTGTGAATGGTATGATAGTTAGGGGCCCATATGTCGGGATAGTTTTTTTATAATCACCCTGTACATATGCCGTGCATCCCAAGGTGGACATATTGAGCACCTTTAATTTGGCTTGTAAAAAAACTTTGTGATTAGCCATGTAAAATATAAAATTAATCTTAATAAGTCTGTGTTTATGTTCAATACTTTTCGTAATATACGCATTTCAAATAGGATGATTCTCTTTGAAACACCTATCACTATTCAAAACATAATTGGTGCTCCTCCATATTCCGAAGATTATGATAATTTAATTTCTTTACTCGTAGGATCTAAAAAAATATCACTAGTTTGAGGAAAAAATATTTAAATTCTTGTTGAAGATGAAATCTAAAATATTACGATGAATGCGATTGATACCACGATGAATGAACCTATACCTGATATCAAGAATGAATCATGATACGTACTTCGAAACTGGTTACGGAGCAGAATATTGAGTATCAAGGGAGCACATGATATTGTTTTAACCGATTTGAAATTGTCATGGCAGTAGACTAGTAGCCACTGTTAAACTTGCGCTAAAAATTTTCGTATTGAACTTCAAGTACACACACTTTTAAGAATCCGAACAAAAGTGTCCCGCAAACAAGAAAGAAAGTGACGAACGGAAGTGGCCGTTCAGGCCACAGACAAGAATGAAAATTGCCGTCGAGGCACGAAAACAAATTGTCGGTTACCGTGGGGCTTCGGTTGTTTGAACGAATATATATACATGCCTTACATCTGTTTCGAGAAGCCCCCCTTTACAAAATTAAGATCGATCTGAAGTTTTCTCGGGAACTCAGGAGGGGAGATGGTGAGGCGAGACAGAATTAGAATGGATCATTATACGAACTTTGAAATTAGTTATGGGGCAGAATGTCAGTGAAGAAGAGTGCATAAAACGAAATTGGCTAAGCGATTTGAGTATGTCGTTGGCAGTAAACAAGCGGCCGCTGTTACCTTTCGCTAATAATGCGAGCACTGAAGTGTAAGCCCAGTACTTCCAAGATTCGGAATGAAAGTGGCCGTAGAGTCCAATAAGCAAGGGCAAATGTGGCCGTTCAGTGCCATAAACGAGTCTTCACCCAGGCTCGCAAAGAATTGAAGTGGCTGCTCATACCATTCAATCTAGCATACGGGTTTTCAAAAATCTAGAAATCAGCTGTTGCGCCTAATTTTTGGTTACCGTGGGGCTTCGTTTCTTTACATTTGAACGAATATGCCGTACAATTTTGTTTCTCGGCAACTATGGAGGGGAGGGGGATGGTGGAGGAGAAAGCTCAGAATGGATCATGATGCAAACTTCGAAACTAGTTACGGGGGCAGAATGTTACGCGAGGAGTGCCAAAAGCATATGAAGTTGTGCTAAGCCATTTGAACTTTTCGATACCGTTGCAGTGAACAAGTGGCCGTTGTTGGACTTTAACAAGGTGCGTACTGAAACTGTAGTGCCAGTCGAACACTTCCAAGATTCGGAACGCAAGTGGCCGTCCAGGCTCAGAATGAGAACGAACGTAACCTCCAGGCTCGCAAAGAATCGAAGTGGGTGTTCATACCCTTCAATCTAGCAAGCATTTTCCCGAAAAGCAAAAAAAAAATTTTTCTCTTTCAGAGAATAACTGGTTAACGTGGGGCTTCGTTTTTCATTTAAACGAATACACTTTTTTCCCCAGGAAGCCACACGTGAAGCAAAAACGTTTTGAGTAACTAACATATACCTCCATAATGTCCGCTTGATTATGCCGAATTTTGAGAAAATTTAATTTTTATTTTGAATAAGCCCCACGGAATTCAGAATTAAAAAAACAATTTTTGCTATTTACTATTTCGGTTCCTGTGGGGTGTTGTATCAACGAGTTTTAAGATAGGTTCGTGTTTGGATCACATCAATTTATTCTATATTACATGGTAATGAATATCAGATTAGCTTATCGCATCACAAAATATAAATTCTTAATCATTACATGAAGGATACATGCCATTTCAATCAAAACTAATAATCGGAAACTTTCGCTTGACTAAAACTTAGATGTTAAAGTATTAAGTCAATTCGTAATGAACCGACCATGACCTCGAAGTCAACCCAATGTCCAGTGGCGTCGGACCCGGGGGTGCTGTGGGGCTTCAGAAACCTCTCAGAATTGATTCAGAAATTAAAATTTCCTACAAAAGTATCAAAATGAGCACCCTCAGGTTCGAAACATTTCTGAAGACTCTGTAGATCACCCGCAAGTTCCAAACACTTCCGACTCCCATGTTTGATTGAAAATGGAATATAATCTCTAATTTTTGAAAAACGTTCGCGTGCCACTTGTGGCACTTGCATTGTGGATTGGCCACCCTTGCCGTAGGGCTATCCAAGCTCGCGAGATAAAAAGAAACATTAAGTTGCTTTGGGTTTAGGTCGGCAAATGAAACGGAAATTGCCGTGGCTTTTCAAGTCGGCAAACAACAACGAAAGTTCGTGGCTATACAGTTCCGCAAACAAGAAACTTGCTGGGTATGCCAAAGCCCGCAAACCAAAAAGAAACCTACCGTGGAAACCAGAGCGTTTTATGGTGATAGCGATGGGTAATAATTTAGAAAAAAATGCTTTCCCCCTAACTAAAATGAAAAAGATTCAGTGGAACCAGATTTCTACTCTTGATCAAAACGATTGGTTGCCGTGGGGCTTTGTTTATATAACTTCAGAATGCGCATTTCAATTTTGTTTCAAGGAACACCACGAGAGAATCTGAATTAGGAATTTTTTTGTTGCTAAACATTAATTTGGTTTCCGTGGTGTTAACTAAAAAAAAAAAATTGGATTTTGTCAACAAGAGAGAAAATTGGATGAAACATTTCACACTGCTCAGCAACCGGGCTTGGTCCAGGGATGTGTGACCAGTGTGGACACCCACTATAAGAGGGGTGCCAAATCAAGGGGTAAAGAGAAAAAATAATAATCGTAGAAAAATTTTGAGAAAAAAAACGTTTTGTCTATATAAAATTTCAAACTATGTTTTGGATGGGCAATCTTCCGATTTTACACCCCTGACCCATCCTTATCGGATATACAAGTTATGTTAGAACAGACTTCGTCATAATTTTTTGGATGGAATGATTCACAGAAAAAACTTATTTTTGATAAATTAAAATTTATTTCAATTTATCAAATAATTAATTTAAATAAATAAATTTAATCGGATTTAATCTGTATGGAAACACGGGTGTGTTTTTCAGAGTCGTTTTACTGATGCGCTTATACGCCAGTGGGGTGCCGAAACGATGTCCCATATAGGTGAGAGTTTTGTCTCGAGCCGCTCTTGTCCATTCTACTGCAAATTACAGTCGCGGAATGTCTGTTACGGGAAGTTTTGTTATGAATTAAAGAAAACTATTTGTACTGCGTGATTATTTTCGAAACAGTTCCCACGTCTAGTAAATCACTGTGGCAGGCTTTTTTTTTCTATATGTTAACTGGTGGGATTCTTGGTGCTGCCACCTATATCTTTAAAATTACTCTGGGGAAAGAGGGTACCTGAAAGAGCTATAGCGTAGAGACTGGATATCATTTGATCATTTTTGTCGAACCACGGTCATTTTCTGCACACGAGGGCTAATTAGATCGGGACCTACAATTTCTTGCCGATTCCGAACGGCAGGCTTGTTTTTTATACTCATCGAGAGGTTGGTGCGCTAACTCCTCGATGGGGGACTCTCTGCGGTAGCAATTTTTTCTGTGGTCATGTCGCCGTTTCTGTTGTACCCCTGTGTCAGGAAAGTTTTCTGACAAGGACGAACCGGGTATCGAACTCGCGA